>NC_141831.1:11838805-11990948 GCF_982586985.1 Callionymus lyra
GTTTCCTGTTTTATGAGTTTAATAACCATGAATGTTGTTCAGTCGCCGACTCCGACATTTTAACCCGACAAACGTTATCTAAGGTTATTATCGAGGGTGAAAAGGATCAGCACTCCCCGAAGATTACTCATCTTTTCTCCACCATTACCGTCCGCTGTTTACAAAATAATAGCGTGAGCTCCTTCTATCACCAACAGACCCTTCATCGCGGGTCCGAGATAAGTGCGGCGGCGAAAAGAAAAAGCCTATTGAGAAAAGGTTGCTTGTTTCCGTCATTAACGCTCGAAGGTCATAAACATCCAGGTCAAGGGTTCTTAGCAGCGCTGAACGACTGCCAGTGTATGAAGTAGATAGAGTGAACATCTTAGTACTCGTCGAGGTGGATGAACTAGGAGACAGTCGGACCAGCAGACCCCCCCCCCCCTCCACCGCGGTGCTTTTATTCTGCATCGTCGGTCTTTACAGAACAGTAACTAATCCTGCCGTGGGCAGCGGCTGAACCCGTCGCACCCTCTGAGCTCCCCCAGCTGGACTATCCTGTCTCGCTGCAGTGAGTAAAACATCCTCACCTGCTGGGAAGCACTACCTACCTCCCCTCCCCCCCCCCCACTCGTTCTCTGTACCTGGAACATGAACCTATGAACCTTCGCTTGACTCCCTTATCGTTGACTGTGTTGCTGTCAACAAGATAATACAATTATAAAATAGATAGAAAACGTATAAACTGAGAAAATGAACATTTTAAATTTGGCCTCAAATTTAACTTAGGACACCTCTGTTTTAAATATATTGTTATTTATTTATTCAGTAATTAAAAAATATAGCTATATAAAATACATGATAATTGTTATTTTCTCCCACAGAATTGATATAAGTTATTTATAGCTAAGAACTGTATCAATTAAACCTACATTTAAGACTCCATTCCTCAATTTTGCAGTAAAGCATAAAATGCTAACGATATTTTAAGTAAGTAGTATTGAAAATTGAAAATTATGCTATTTTATCATTTCTCACTCAATTGGAGTTTTAAATACATGAATATTCTTTTTTCTTTTAACGAAAAATAACAACAATAATGTTTATAATCAATGACAATATATATTTATACTTCTTGGGAATTTGAATTACTACGATGTCCTGTGGAGTAATACGACAGTACCTCTCAAAATAATACTATGGTGCCTCGTGGAGTAATACTACAGTACCTCTCAAAATAATACTATGGTGCCTCGTGGAGTAATACTACAGTACCTCTCAAAATAATACTATGGTGCCTCGTGGAGTAATACTACAGTGCCTCTCGGAGTAATTCTAGTTGCTAATGGAGTAATACTTCGGAGTCTTACAGAATTGACACTAAGATGCCTTGCTGAGTAAAACTACAAAGACTCACAGAGTAATACTACAAAGCCTCGCAGAGTAATACTACAATGCATCACAGAGTAATGCTACAGAGCCTCACAGAGTAATACTACGGAGCCTTGCAGAGTAATACTATGGTCTCTCGCTGAGTAATACTACAGTGCCTTATAGAGTTATAGCAACTACGATGTCTCGTGTTACTCCATTAAGTTTCCCAATGGAGTAATACTTTGTCTAAAACACATGTTGATTTTTCTTTTAACCAAAAAATGTTGCTACATCAGTCAACTCACTAGGAATTTCTTTGCAATTTTTTTAAATGTTCCAACAACAACTATAACAATATGACAATATATATGTGTACTTCTTGGGAATTAACATTTAGTGCATACAGGATATATAATACAAATAAAAATATATTTATATACAAAAATAGGGCAGGAACAGTCACTGTAACATGGAACAAAAAGTAAAGATCAATGATACGGGTTGGAATTTATAATTGAGAAGAAAATCGTTTTATTTATTCAAAAAATCAGACAAGTTAACTTCAACCCTCAACTCGGGCGGAACCAGCGTCAGTCACAAAAAAAACGCTGCGTTCCTTCTGTGTTTACGCTGCAACATTTGTCAATCATTTTCGTTGATCCAACCTTCTAATTAAAGACATTAGCCAGACTGCCGCTGTTGCATTGTGGGTGGCCTTCGCAGTCAGCCTTTTTTTCCGACGGAGAAAGAAAACATCCTTTCAGCAGGTAGAGCGGCTTCCGAAAATGACTTTCTAATTACATTGTTCCGACAAATCTAAACGCATCATCACATTACGCCTGTTATCTTCCACGGCTGCCGTGTAAAGAAAAGGAGTTTTAATTATGGAGGCAGTATGTGGGTCAGGATTCTAGGGCAAGGGTTGGAAAGGGCAGCGCTTCTCTTTGTGCCACTGTCTCAAGCGCCAGGGTAAAGGTTAGATCTGAGAGTGCCCGCCAGGACTCTCCAGCTGATAAACCTATCGTGGTTAATGTTTGTAAAAACCCACATCATCCAGGAGGTTCTTCCTCGCACACCGACGTGAATTCAAATAGCCTCCAGCGAGACCCGTACGGAAAAAATAAACCTTTTTTTCTTTTTTCATTTTCTTTCCATTCGCTGACAGCAAACACATCTTCTTGTTAGACCTTCTGGCGGCTTAAACTTGAGTAGAATAAAGCAGGGAATAAAAAATAAAAGGCAGCTTATTTATTTTTAACATTCAACTTTTTACACCATCTTTTTTTTTTTCTCCAAGGTACAGACCGTTTTTAGCCTCAGGGTTTTTTTTCTTTTTTTCATCCAGCGTGAAATGAGTTTGCGATCATAATAATAAATGGCTGTAGGAGAAGTAGGGTAATGACTTCTGAATTTTTAATGATAAAAGGATCATTAGTGCTCAGGAAAAGGAAAACAATCACAGTTTGTTGATTCAACCCACCGTTGACACGAAGGGTTGAAAGGAAAATAATAGGAATGGTTCCATTAATCGATCTCACTATGATATAAAAACTGGATTTGTTGGGGGGTTTTTCACCTGAACGTTCTTGAGCAAACAGTGAAATCACTAAGAGAGTGTTTGCACTTTGATCATCGTAGCGATTGATAAGTTTCACTCAAGACTGACATCATCTATAGTCTATATCAGTCGAAGAATCATTAACTCAAGTTTAGAAGAAAGAGAATAATAATCCCCTCTTTTTAAATTGGCTTATATAGCATGTAGCTTTGAATCGCAAACATTTATTTTCCAAATTAGTCCTTAATGTTCATAATTTTTACAAAAAAAGCAGTTTGTTTCACAGCACAAAATCTTGGAATATAGTTTAGCTAGTTCGGAAAAGGTGTTTGAATATCTGGTGGGCCAGATTTGGCCCCCGTCCATTTTATTCTATATATATCTATAATGTTTGATGTTTGATATTTGCAGTCTCCCACTGATAACGGCCGACATCAAGGCATTTTCAAATGACAAATGTTGCTTGAAAAATGCTCTTTACGTTTGTTTGAATCCACTATTTGTTTTAATCTTTAATGGTCAAAACCTTTGGACTGTTGAACCAGAACTTTTTCTTTTTTCTCTTCTCCCTTTTTTCATTCCCTCCTATTCCTCCATCATTTCTAATCGGAAAGTTAAATAACAAAGGACAGTTTATTGTTTTATTTTTTAGATATGCTAAGCTTGTGCTTTGCATTCCTATATAACCAAATTAAGAAAATCCAATGATATAATTTCATTAGCCGGTTCACTAGTACAAAGGATTTCGAGAAAAACTTTATTTAAAAGAAGAAAATCGCTTGGATTGTCAATTATTTACTGATTAAATCAAATCCATTACAAAGAATAAAATAACTTTATTTCCTACCTCAAATTATCCTTAACATGATTATCAATTACGGTTGTCAAAAATGAGCTCATTGAAAACAAGGTGGAATTTTTTTTAAGTTAAATATAAAAGGTTATTTGTTATTATGGTTATGTGAGACCTCTTTTTTGTGTTGTTTTTTATTTTTTATTCTCTACTTTTTACTTTTTTGTTTGTTTAAAATTGTGTATATAATTCTAGAAAAAAAAGTAATCATATTCAAAATTATTAAACATAGTTAGGTTGAAGGAAAATAACCCACAAATGAATTATATGTGGAATCTATTAAGTTATTTATGGGTTTTTTGGTAACAAAAATTATTCGTCTGTAATTGAAACAAGATGGTAGTTCATTATACATTTAAAGGTCATATGTGTATTTTCTTAATCCAACTAAAATAATCTTCTTCTTGACCCAAATCCTAATATTAGTTTAGTAGGACACTTGGATATTGTGTGTCAAGGAGTCAAAACTATGAAGTAGAACTCGAAACTTTTCGAACAAAAAACATGCCTTTTATAACAAGAGCTTCTCCTCCAGTCTAAGAATACACTCTCTGCGGTGTCCCGACCTCTTGAACACGTTCTTCCTCTTGACATCGCGGATATGAAAAGACCCTCGAAAAAGACACAAAGAAGCTGCAACAAAAAAGTGTGTATTTGTGAGCTCCTGCAGGGTTGTGTCTCTGACACCGCAGACACACACCAAAGCCAACACCCAGAGATCTGAATCATATGTAGGTCAACTATAGTGGCTTGGTCTACACAAACTGTCAAAGTGTCTGATTCCTTCTTTTTTTTTCTCCCTTTAAAAAAAAAAAAAAAAGCCGCCACACCTCGTTCTTTATAGAAAAACCCCAGATAAAGAACGAGGGGGGAACGGAAAAAGGTGATTCATTTTATCCCTACGTCCGGATTTAGAAAGTGAACTACAAGTGAACTAACCTTTTGAATCGGCGACGACTGAGACACGACAACTGTCACATTTGTAAGACACTCAACAGCTTGACAAGTCTGAGCATCGGAACAAGAGAACTTGTATTTGCTCGTTGCTTAAAAAAAAAGCATGTAAAAGTATTATTCGTGCCCAGTTGCGCTCGAGCCCTGAAGCCACAGAGGACAATGACCGTGTGCTTTGGCGCAAAAGATCATCAGCAAGGACGATGACGTCTGTAGAGATGGTTATATAAATGTCTGTCATAGCTAAAAAAAAAAAAAAGTTAAAGACGGCGACATAAATTCCTGACGTAAAATCATGTGAATCATAGTCGCACGGACCACATGATCTCCGGAATGGAAAGTCCTATGATGGACGAGCCCCAGGAATGTTTGCTTATCTTACGCCTTGGAAGGCTTTCGAATGTTTAGAAAGCGAAAATGACTCATGTCTGGAGTTCTCTCTCCGATAGTTGCCCACCTCAAATTTTTTTTTTTTTTTTTTCATCCTCCTCTAAACCATCCCCTGGTGTCCTCCTATACCGGAGCGCTTCGGTCCTGCCCACACATCGGCGCTCCAAGACACCCGTCTTTACACAGACTTCACAAATACTGGAGCTCGGTGGTATGTGGCAGGAGCTCGATGGCGTCATCATAAGTCATCAGGACTATGGAACCGAAAGATTCATTGAACATCGACGGAAATTTTGCAACATATGAGGAGGACTTTACCGACGTATTAAAGGGTGTGTAGTGGCAAGAATCTGGCGATACAATAAATTGCGATGCTGTGGGAACAACGATATTTTGTAGTATTGCACAAGTACTCGACCAGGTTGACTCTTGACAAAGTCGTAACTGCTCCCTCAGGTTTCCAAAAGTACTCCCAAAAAAATACAAAAATGTTTTCAAATGTATTGATAGCACTGCCGCCCCCCCACCACCTATTTATTGTTACGTATGTAAAGCATAGCCAAGGAGGAAGCAATTAATTGATTTTAGTTTTATTATGCTTGCCTAATGTTTACATGTGCACAACATACTACCTCAAAATTGTGTTCTAATTCTTATAAATTATTTTATTTATTAGATTTTCTGCAATACTTTAAACCTGAAACTAGATATCATAGTTGCGGTTTCCTTTATTCTGTGGTTATTTTAATCGTTACTTGGTGTGACACAGGTTGTTTTTGCATTTTTCTTGTTATTAATAATATTTCTTTTAGATTTGGTGGGTTTTTTTGTATCGAGTATCGAATATTTTTAAAGTATTGGTATTGAGGTTGAAAATGTTCGCATCATATCATGACAACCCTTCCGCTTTCATTTGTTTTGTAACCAAAATGTACCTAAACATCAACTTTAAAAGCTGCTGGAGCCGACTGTATCCTCTTGTCCTCAGTCACCACCACGATTTCTTTATTCCTTTAGCTCCGGAGGACGTTATTACTAGTTAATTAAAGTTAAATTGCAACACAAAAATGAAAAAAAATGCTGTGAATATTTGCTCATTTTTAATTGGAAATAGAGGTTACAAAAAGTAATTTTAATATTGATACAGTGCTGCTGTATATGGATACAGTATTGTGGAAACAAATACTGCAATATTTTCTTACACCCATTGGTGTATTTGGGTACCTAACTTGGTTTAAGAAATATCCAAATCTGTTGTCTTCACTGACAGCTGTTCAATCCATCAAAGAAAGCAGCCCATACAAGTAACATGATAATCACGACAAAAAACACATCAGGTATGACTCACTGCATAGAAATAAATGTGGTCGGGACCGGCCACGCACCGAAACCAGATCTGGTTTGATATTTGGTTGAAATGACTGGTTACTCTAATCTTGAATTTAGTTACTGATTATTATCACTTACATCAGCACAGAAGAGACATGTTTGTATAAGTGTTTATATTTAACCACTGCTCCAGAATCTCTTGAACCAAATTCACAATAATTTTAACTTCCCCTGATTTAACCACATTTTGGAAACATGTATTTTACCATCAAGAAAAGTTTTTACTTTAAATATATTTTGGCCGCCTATGCATTTATAACCTTAAACAATGTATATTTAAGCATTACTCTGTGAGACAAAATCCTATAAAACGCAACTTGCAAGACCGAAATAGCGTAGCTAACAAAGCTACTGCTAGCACGATGTAGTAGTATTCACTGTCCACTAGGGATGCTACCATCCGATCCTGGTATACGGTGTCGATCTGATCCAGACTCTTAATGTTGGATCTGGTATCGATGAAAAAGATTTGATTCGCTTTATTCTATAAAAGTGTTTTTTTTCTTCGTTTTTGTGTTCAATGAAATAGCTTGACACTTGCTTGTTTATGTTCCTGAAAAATATATTGCTTTGTTTAGTCTATTGTTACGTTTGCAAGTTACAGGGTAAACAAATTTTACAATTCAAACATTAATTCAATTCTTTTCCACTTCATTCCTTGCAGGGTGGAGCTTATCCCAGTGTCTTAGGGACGAGAGGCGGGGGACACCCTGGACAGGACGCCGGTTAGTCGCCGGGCACACAAAAGACACACAACCATTCACACACATACACTCATAACCCTACGGATAATTTCACCAAGTTTCTCAATCAACCTCTGTATGTTTTTGTGGGACTGTGGGAGGAAACCGGAGTGCCCGGAGTAAACCCACGCAACACTGGAAGAACGTACAAAAAGGTCACAAGAGGCGGCCATTTTGGGAAATATCTAAACACTAAATACCAACTTTGTAATTCCACATGAAGTCATTTTTTTGCCTTTTGTTCAAAGTTCTCACAGCAGGACAAGAAAGTTTATACTTAACCACCGGTATCGGTTGATGCCCGATGACCAGGTACCGGTATCGGGGCCAATAAAAGTCGGAACGGTGCTCATCTGATCTTGTTACGCTCATTGAATTTATTGATCATGTTCTGATCCAAACCAGGCGAACAGGAGTACGATGTAGACGGAGCTGTCGGAATTATATCTTAATTTTTTCTGTCAGTATTCCTTTGGTTTCGTTACACATAAACGACTAGAAAACGTATTTAGGATTAAAAAAAAAACCAACAACTTAAAGCCGAATTGAATTTGTCGTTTTCCAGATTTGATTTGCCTGAAACGACTCTTCTACTAGAGCTCCGACCACGCTGGGGAAGCTCAGCGAGCTTCCATCGATAAAGAGAATCTATTCCAATTACGGAGCCGTTACCTCAGGTCAGCGTTGTGAGCCTGCATGAACCTGTGTTACGAAAGACCCCGGTGAAAAAAAAAAAAGGTGTTTGAACCAGATAGCGCGGGAGAGAATTTGGCAGCTGGTGGTGTGGATGTAAAAAAAAAAAAAAAAAAGTGAAATGCTGTGTACCTTATGTTCACAGGCTCACAGTCTTCTCGCCAAACGAGATCCGAGACATTCGGCGCCGCCCGCGAGCTGCTGTTGGACCGTCTGCTTCTTCTGAGTCACGGCTCGCAGGTGAGAGTTGAAGACGCGGGGAAAGAGTCGGTCTCGCCAAAAACATTCAGATATGTATCGAAGCGAAACACAAACTTTAAAACCAAAGTCACTCGTTCACACAATACCAGGAATGGTGAATTCCCTGATTCCATTATTGGGGTTTCGGAGGGTGAGGCCTATCCCAGCTACTCGGGGCTAGAGACAAAGAGTCCCCGAGTATTTCAACTAAAGAAGACCTCCGCCAAGCAGCTCATTTACACGTGCAAATGGATCTATATTTATATGTTGCAGTTAAAATATCATTAATATCATTAAGGGTCAACAGGGGGCGCTAGCGTTCGTTTCAGTAACAGACGCAGTTCAAGGAAGCATGATTTCCATGTAGCTTTCGCTTTAAGATAGTGACAAATCCTAGAAAAGATTCTTGGAACCAGATGGTAATCACAAACAAATATTTTTTCAATGGTTGATTGGACAGAGGGGGTCACATGACCTTCTTGGCAATAGTGACGGATTAATAACTAGCTTATATAATGACTAAGGGTGTAAAATATCAATACACCGTAATATTGCATTATTTATTCCCTGATACCGTAACAATATTTATAAACAATGTATCAATTATTTCTTTATTTCATTTTTTCATTTCTTCATTAAAGTATTTATAAAAATAATTATATATTTTTCTTAACATTTAAAACTCAAATAGTTCATATTAATGTTGCAATTGAACTTCCTAAAACAAGATGGCTGCAGTCATAACGTCCTCGGCAGCTAAAGAAACAATAAAATCCGGCAAGATCCCGGCTATGACTGAGGACGAGAGGATACAGTCGACTCCAGCAGCTTTTAAAGCTGATGTTTGGACATATTTTGGTTTAAAAAACAAATGGAAAGCAGGTAAGAGTCATGTGGTCTGTAAATTATGCAACACCAGAGTCAAGTACTCGACAATACTACAAATATATACTTGTTACAACAGTATCACGATATATTGTATTGTTGCCCCTGTCTCGTGATACATATCTTATCGCCATATTCTTGCCAATACACACCTCTAATAACGTCAGAACATTAAGTGTGATTTTAAACCAATGATGTGGACATAAAAGTATAAAAAAAATAATACAAGTTGATTAATGTAAGTATTTTAAAATGTTGACTCGTCTTTCATAGCTATTTAAAATAATAAAGAAAGATTTAACTGACAAAATGATGTAGAAAAAAAGGATCTAAACAAACCCCAGGCACTTACCACAGTTATCAAACATAACCATAGCTCCCCGAGAACGATCCATTAATTATGTAAATAATGTCTATCCTTCCACCTGCTTCCAAACGATTTCAAGTGAGTGACAGATGAGTCAACATTGGGATGTTTTAATTCGTTGGCAGCAACATTTCTTAAAGGGCCGGCGCGCGTACAAAAAAAAAGCGCCTGCGCCTCCCTGCACACGAGCTCCGCCACTTTTGCATGCCGGGTCACACTAAGCAGCTCCAGCAACAGTCAGACTAGCCTTCAGCTTGCAGGACATGGCCCAGTAACCTACTTTCCCCACAACAGGGTCTGTAACATCAGAGAAGCTCTGTGTCATCAGTTAGCTAACCTCCGCCGCCGCCGCGCACACGCCGACGAATCACTGGCAGAGTTTCGACAAGTATTTCGTCCTCCTCGTAGCTTACGGGAGGAACCATGACAACATCTTGTATCGCCATCAAAACATGTAAGCAACACTAAAAGGGCATCACATGTTCCCAGATCGTACGACAACCATCGGCGGTCACCGGCGACGCTCGAACCACCACTTGATGCTTCTGACATTCCTCGGATGAGATTCTATCTCTGTAACCGCGTCACATACGTCTGATGATGGACGACACAGACACAGATATTACGGCCTTTACATCGGTTTAAATTGTATTTTTTATAGAGTATAAAGTCATGGGACAAACCTATGTCATAATGGTTATGCAACCAAGTAATATCTTTGTGTCATGTGACTAATAAATGAAAACATGAAACGCCTAAAAGCATATTTTTGTCAGCAGGATATCGTACAATATTTTGTCGTCGTTATTATCAAGGAAACATGAACATTTTTTACATATTATCTCTAAAACTAAGCTGAGATATTTTTTCTTTCAATTACTATATTCGTCCCAACTTAAGTTCATACCCCAAAATATTTGGTCTATTATATATATTTCCAAGACTGTTCATCAAACTTAACTAGAGTCAAATAATAGTGAAAAAATGTTTTTACATTGAAAATGTTTAATTTCCTATATGGTCGTTGTATTTTTTCTATACATTTCCAACCATTTTTTTCTTATCTTTAGCAATATAGGTATATATTTAAAATGTTGACCCTGATAAACGCCTTTATGAAATTGTTAAAATTTGTTGTGGTTTTTTTACAAGTTTTCATTATTTTCATGATGTTTTCGTGGGGTTTACTTTTGTTTCAAGAGTATTCCAAGCATGTACAGTAGAGTTATAAACTAAAATAATACTGTACAATACATTTTCTGGGTTGCATAATATCTCAATGTATTAATATGCCAGAGAATCGCTATCACTTGACAAGAAGTTGGGTTTTTATTTCATTTTTGTAAAGCAAAATAAAGGCCAAAAATGTATACAAAGTATACCTAAAACCATTGTGAGTACCATTTAAAAATGCCGCCGCTAAATGGCTAAATCCGTATTAAAAGTTTTGCGATTATTATTTTGTCTTTGGTACCATTAAAAAGACAGTTTTGCACAAATATGTAATGGGTTCAGGGGCAAAGTACATACAAGGCCAGGTATATGGCTTCGTGACACTTGAACTTAAAGCATATATGTGAGGTTTTTCAACTGATATATCTTGATAAGAAAAAATCTTTTGATTTGTGCATATCCGAGGTTCACGAAAAACCCAAATATCTACTCGCAGATTAAGGTTTACTCTGGTTTTTACGAATGATTTCCCGAGGTAGAAAATGTGAAAGATTTGACTTTGACCTCGGAAGATAATCCGTCGAGAACATCGACGACGACCTAAAGTCAAACATTTTCTAACGTACGGTCGGATCGAGGCCCGTGGACGGCGTGATGTAAACGGAGCTCCTGGTGCATTTCAATCCGTCAGTGGCGTCGTCTTGAACGCTCCAGCTGTCAGAACACATCCTTGATAAGCCTATTCATTCCTCGCCAAAGTGGGAAACATCACAACTTTTTTAAACCTGGTACGATGGATCCAACATCCAACTTTTGGGGGGAATTTTATAATAAAAAACAGTTGTTATCGTTGTCTTTCTTCTGCAGAAGTTGGTTTTTCCACAGAAGACTAGTATAAAATGTGGATCTTTATCAGGTAATGAAATCGGAACTGCTTTGCCTGCAGGTGCCAGGACAAACATTGGAGTGAAGCTACTATTAAAATCATACCAGGGTGTGATTTTAAAAGGTCAGAAGAATTGTTTGTTTTTAATCTGCTTTTTTTTCCTTTTGGTTTTTAATCTTCCTAAAGCTGCGACCTACCGTTTATTATTACGACTCTCGCTTATTTAAGGGTCAACATGTTTTATTTAATTCAATCCCAAATCTTTCCTAATCTAATTATTTAAGACTGTTAAAATGTATTTTTTTTAACTAGTAGTAACAGTATTTGTATATTTTGTATTTCTTATAAACGTGTCTAACCTCCATTAAATAGATATTTGCAACATGACCTAAATTTACAAAGATTAAAAAAAAAAGTATTATATAAATATATTAAACGTTTATTTTTGACACAATGATACCGTTTGTTTTTATTATGACATTCGTATTTGGAAAATCAATCGGTCAGAATTACATTTTGACCTAAAAAAAAAAAAAAAAAAGGTAATAACACACACATTTAACAGATTTTAAATAGTTATTACCGAGTTATGAGGTGAACTGCGACACGTCAAACAACAACCACAACTTAGATAAGCAGCGATCCGTCCTCGATGACATGGATTCAGAACCAGAAGAATGAAGGGAAAAGAAAGAAAAGAAAAAACTATGGCGAGAATTCAGGTCAAACCTTAAGTAACTTACCGTGCTGTGAAATGAGGGTCAGCCAATCCGAACGGAAACACAGATGAAACACAAAGTACTCTCGTCCTAGTTCCGAACAAAAATACAAAAAAAAAAGTTTTCCAGAAATGCAGCAGCCCAGAGAGATGTTTATTATTATTCTTCTTATTATTATTGTTCGAATGACCCAGTTGTGACGGAGCTCCGCGCGCTCGGACACATGAAAGCTGACTGAGGACGAGCGTGTCAGAGTGAAGTCCACAAGCGCAGCCCCGCCCACCGAGCCCGGGAGCGCGCGCCGGGCGGGAGCGCGCACCGTAATAGGGAGTAATGAACGCGCGTAACCTATGAAGGACGATAAATTACTTATGTAAGTAAGTAAGTAAGTAAGTAATATATATTTATATAGCGCTTTTCGATGAATAAATGTCAAAATGTATGAATAAATGTTTAAATAAATGTATGAATACGTAATAAAATGTATAAATATCAATATGTCAAAATAAATAAATGTTTTCTGATTTAATTTTTGTCAAAGAATGGAGCTATTTTACGTACTGTATAAATACGCATTTTGTAACCGACATAAAAGCCGCCCCGCTAAATTATGAAACTTTTAAGTTTTTTTCAGAATCTCTTTATTGTCATTGAAGATCTATTCATGGTCAGACTCCTCCTTACATCACTGATCTGATCCAGCCTTACACCCCAGCTCGGGCTCTGAGGTCTGTGGATCAGAATCTACTGATGGTTCCTGAACACGGTTCAGGACCAGAGGAGAGAAATCCTTCCTAAGCTTTGGAACGATCTTCCTCTCTCTTTGCGCTTGATGGATCTACTGACTCCTTTAAGAAACATCTTAAGACGTTTTTATTTGTTCAGGCTTTTCCTTGATTTTCTGGAACTCCTGTTGTGTTCTCAGTTTTATCTTGACCTTTAAAGTTTATACTTTATTGAATATTGTTTTGATTGTTTAAGCGCTTTGTGACCCTGGTCTGGAAAAAGCGCTATATAAATAAATATTACTTACTTACTTTCATAGACATTTATATATTGCATCACGCAGACGGTGCAAATGACGACACTTTTTCCAAGTAAGAAAATATAAAATAAGGGTTAATTAAAAAGATAGTAAATGAGAAAAATGTTGTTTGTAAAGCACTTTAACAAACAAAAACAATACACAGTTAAAATATACTTTAAAAGATCAAGACACATAAGACAAACACAGGAGTCTCAGAGAATTTAGGTAAAAGCACAAACAAAAATGTCTTAAGATGTTTCTTGAAGGAGTCAGTAGATCATCAAACACAGAGGACGATCGTTCCAAATCTCAGGAGCAACAGCCTGGAAGGATTTCTCTCCTATGGTCCTGAAGCGTGTTCAGGAACCATCAGTAGATTCTGATCCACAGACCTCAGAGCCCGAGCTGGGTTGTAAGGCTGGATTAGATCACTGATTGACCATGAATAGATCTGAAAGTAAGAACCAGAATTTTATAATTGATCCTGAAAGAAACTGGCCATTAAGGATTATGATGGGTATTGTGAGTTCTTCTACTAGAGCAGCTCAGAATTCTCGCTTTAGAGTTTTGTATCAACTGCAGGCGAGACAGATCCTTCTTGTTTAGACACAAAAATAAACGATATGATGTATTAAAAAAACACAACATACACAAGTATCAAATAAAGATAACGTGTACCGATAAATAGAGAAGCCGCAAAGGTAAAAGGTTTCACAATATTGTCTGGTGATTAATAGTGCAATGTTTTTTTGTGGTGTGATTGAGTGTGTTTATTTGTTCTTATTTGTGTTAGTCAGTTCACGTATAGCTGAGGAGTAGAAAATGCTCTTGAGTCTTCGTGTTCTGAGCGACCTGTACCGTCTGCCAGATCAGTTATTATAATTTAAAAGCTGTTTTATCGCGTTTCAAAGAGTTTAGATTCTGATTTTAATTCACATTTTGAAATTCAAACGTATAAATATGCAAACTTAACTTACTTCTACTACTTTCAAAACCAATTAAATATTTTCTCATAACTCAACCGGTTAAAAAGCGTCAATTTTAATTCATCTTTCATCACAGAATTTAAATAAAAAATCGGCTTTACTGGAGAAAAAAAAATTGTGTGGTGTCTGCTGTTTGTAGCCTTGCCTCCTGCAAGGGTTTGAGTGAAGGAAAAACGCATTTTAAGCTTGTTACCATTACGAGGTGAACTGTGGAACGGCCGAGCATATATAAAAGGAATGCACTTGCAAGTAAGTGTTTGTGTGTGGTGTGTGTGTGTGTGTCTATATATACATACTGTAGAATAACCACTGTATTCTTCAATTCTACTGTAGAATTCAAATGCTAATTATATGTAGGATAATCATACAATACTCAGTTTCCTTGGTGAGAATTAAAAAAAAGAAACATGGAAGTTATATTTATAGTGTCATTGAAACATGATTCACTCAACAGTTTTTTATCAGTTTTTTTTTCCCTTTGACAGCTCGAGATAATAACCTTGTCACCAAAGGAACCGCTTTCAAAATCAGTTTCATACTTGGTGAGAGGTCGGTGAGGTGAAGGTGTCGAAACAAAAAAGTGAAAATATATCAAAAGGTGTGGGAACTTGTCTGCTTGTGACCTTGACTCCTGCAAAGGTTTGAATGCAACGTCACTCAGAAAGTGCAGAAGTAATAGCCAAAGAATATAGACATTACAAAGAATTATATTAGTGGTTTTTTATATATATATATATATATATATATATATTATACAGTATATATATATAATATGTATATATACTGTATATATATATATACATCAAATATGGGGAGAAGGTGTTTTGATGGAGTTATGCAATCATTGGTTTCCTTGGTGAAAATGAAATAGAGAACCATGTTCACACACTCGAGCTCAAGATAAGAACGGTGCCAAAATGGGATAATCCAATTATAAATTCATTCAGATGATGTTAGGAAAAAATTGTCACTTAATGAATAATGTACGGTATCACAGCGATATTCTTCAGACTCATCTCTTTTAATTGCATATTTCTAACGACTTAAATACGCCGAAGACGAGCGAGATAATACGGCTTCTCCGTCCCCGTGATTACGTTTGATCGACCAATGAGGTTTGTTCTTTAACAAATCACATTTGTTTCATAACACAGCTCCCATAATCCCGAGGTGTGGGCAGCACATGATGCCCGTCAATTATCGCGAGGGGAAATGAACTCAACGTTTCCATGAATGCGAGATGCAAGTCATCGGTGCGGTGAAAAAAAAAAAAAAAAGCGAGTGGGCGTCTGCAATCGTAATTCGTGAATCAAGTAAATACTCACAACAAAGACTGAATCGAGACCATTTAGAAGGAGTGCTGTGTTGGACGGTGAATCACGGTATTTGCTTCTTGAGTCACTATTTCCAAGGGTTCGGTCTCACTGATCTGGGTTCGGAGAACATCAATGGAAAAGTTTGGTTAAGATCCTACATGTTAATCATGAAACAAAATAAATATTTATGTAAACATGGTTTAGAGAGTTACTTCTGCCTTTAGGGGTTTTTATAACGTGTACATTAAGCAGCAAACCTTATTACGAGAGTCCTTGAATGCCACTGGTGTGAGAGAGAGTGGCGTGGTTTCTTGGACGAGACTTCTTCTCGGCCAAAACAGCCCATTGTAAGTGGGCGGGGCTTAAGCGTATTTCTAGTGTAAATATCTTTATTAAATGAGAGTTTTGTGCAAAAAGAAACATACTGATGAGTATAATAGAGGTCCTAGAACAATTTAAGATAAACTTAAAGTGTGTAAATGTTTAAGTGTATTTGTTTCACAGGTAAACCAAGTAAATAATTCCAACAAAATTGGGAACGATTGGACTAGATTTTGGTTTCACGTTGTTAGCACACATGCTAACTTCCACTACTGACTCCTTTAAGAAACATCTTAAGATGTTTTTATTTGTTCATGCTTTTCCTTGATTTTCTGGAACTCCTGTTGTGTTATCAGTTTTATCTTGACCTTTAAAGTATATACTTTATTGAATATTGTTTTGATTGTTTAAGCGCTTTGTGACCCTGGTCTGGAAAAGCGCTATACAAATAAAAATGACTTACTTACTTACTATTGTGCCCATTGACTGTTGACTGAAGATAAGGACAGTCAACCATTTATCTGAAGGTTGGTCAAATAAACTGACACAGCTGTGAGAAATACACCCGACAACCCTGATGACTCTTCAGTGTTTCGTTTTTATGGCATTTTTTTGTCAATGATAGATCTGATTTTTTTCAGGCTTCAACTATGTAAACTGGGAGCTAAGCGTTAGCATTTCTATTGTGCCAACGCACAGGACTGCTCTGTTTGTTTTTTTGTCCGCAAAGGCCAAAAGGGCCAAAAATAGCAGTGCGCATATGACCTCCTTATTAATAGTGGAAATAGGCTAATTTACTTCTTCCCAATCCAAGAAAGATTTTAAACAAAATTAAAGCTATGTATTTCTAATATTTTGCAATTTACAAAAGTCGCAAATCCTCGCATGGCTTTATTTTAGCTCATAGTAAGTTCTGTGTAATTTTTCAGAATCTGTTGCGATTGTCGACGCTAGCACCATTTTAAGTTCATGCACATATGTTAAAGGGACAATAAAATATTTAAAAATGACACAGCCTTTGCATTTTTTTATTAACAAAAATAGTCAAATTTCTCCAAACTCTAAAGTGTAACTGGTCGACCATGAAGATATTTTCTTTTGCAACCATCTTTGACTCACCAGAAGAAAAAGGTGAAAGATATACATGGAATAAATTGTGCTGCGTCTTAAATTGTTCCACCTTTTTAAGTGCTACACTTTTACCGTAAATGATTGGACAGCTTCTTCTTCTACTTCTTTTTGAGGCCGATCGCAACCGGCCGTTTATTAAGTTGTGTTTCATTTTGTCATTATTGTTGTTGTGTTGTTTTGTGGTAAAACGAGTGTTTTCTCGATTCGTTTACGCCGGGATCTGCTCCGAAGACTCGTCGCCAGTGACGAAACTTTCGGTTTAGCGTCATCTACGTCACTAAGATGGCGGCCGTTGAGGGTGGAAAGTGTCCATCGATCCACACTCAATTTTCTGGCCGTTTGAGTGCACCGTTTGAGTATGCTTAGAGGCAAGATCCATCCAGGAAATGCTTCTTAAAGAAGAACCATTTTCCTACCTAGCTCGCTATTCCAACCATAGCTAACTGGAAATTGCGGAGATTCTATCTGTTCTTCAGAAAAGTTGAAAGACATATCGCGCCGGAGAGTCAACATTGACCAGTCCTGGCATCAGGGTAGCATATTTATAATATCCCTTAATTCTTCCCACATTTGGGAAATTTAGGATCCCTAGCAAAGCATCCCTGGGATAGGCTATTGTTGTGTCTCAAATCGCATACTTCTCTTAGTATACTAGAAGTTAGTATGCATCAGGATAGTGTACATACTAACTAGTACGCAAATTCTCCACAGATAGTATGTCTCAAATCAAACACTACACACTAACAGGAAATGACGCGACAGCTTCTTCTTCTACTTCTATTTAACGATGCTTGCAACCAACTGTTTGAACGCTATCGCCACCTGCTGGCAGCATGTTTTGCAAGTTTGGAAAAAGAAATAAAGAAAAAAAAAATGAGAATCTAAATATTCGCAAGATATTTAAGCTGGTATCAGCAGCGAAGACGTGTTTATCCTCCTACTGCTGCTGAAAATGCACCTGTAAGTATATTTATATATATGCATTTATATATGACATAACTTCTGTTTAAAATGTCATTAAGATGGAGGACGTTTAGGGTGGTTAGTGTCCATCGAACCATACTCAGTTTTTTAGGCGTACTAAGAATTGAGACGCACTTACTCACTAAAAATACTAACTTTGAGTACGCTAGTATGCGATTTGAGACACAGCATATATCTATAGCATCACGTGCGCCAACTCCATCATCCAGTCTGTAAATGAAAGCACTTGTAAACAATATAAAAGAGTATTCAGACCTCTGTTTCTTTGGATTTACTTCTCTTTTTTTAATATCAAAGCTATTTATTAACATGAGACATATTTGAAGTAATTAAATCTGAACTCCCTTCGCCTCGGAGTTCTTCGTTCGATGAAAGAGAGCCTCACTATAAAAGCGGAAATTATAAACGTAAGAAATAAAAGCAGAGGCTTTGGTATTGAATCCATTCATTTTCAAGAAATGTTAGTGAATAGAACATATGGCACAACATGTAACGCTCAGGAGCACCTTTTTTTTCCGCTTGAGTGTTTGTTTTGTTGCGTCACTTCAGTATCGTTTGTTATACATTCAAGCCTAACATTACAAAGGCCTTGAATCTTTAAAAAAAAAAATCTGTTGTATTACAGTAATTTCCAGCCTTTGTGTATAACACAAAATAACAGTGTTTCTTACGTGTAGAAAATATACGCTCCATATGTTCGCTTGGTTCTCTGCTGAGCCGAGTGCTCGCTAGTCAAGAGAATTTCCTTTTCATGTCCAGTGAAGAGAGGGAGTGAATGAAGTGTGCGCCTATTGAACAGAAGAAGAAAAATATTCCTACTTCATCACAAAGGTCTTTGTGTAGATTCACATTTACAGAAATCGTATTGGGGGGGGAGGTAGTTTTACTTATGTTTCCTATTGAAAGGGGTTTTTCACAAATGTACTTACAATACAGTTTTTGCCGATGTTTTCCATCTTAGGTCGGGGTCAGAATATTTTTTTCTTGTAAAGAGCCATAAAGGATCCGTCAAGTTAAAACTCACACAGTGCCGCGAAATCTGTTTGTCAAACCGAAGCTCGTGTATGGAAGTAAAATGGATTTTTAATATGAAAACTCTGAATTTTAACAGCATCAAAATCTGACTTTTAATTTGAATGTCTAACTTGTTCTTGTCTATTTTTTCTTAATGCGTAAATAGATTCAGGATATTAAAGGCATAAAAGAATTCTGTGTACACAATTTAATGTTCAATTTATCGCAAAAAAACAATGTAAAATAAAATAAAATGTCAAAAAAAACAATCATAATAGATTCAGTGTAAGAAATTTGGTTACAAAACGTTGTCATCGTCTGGACTAACAAGGAGAAGCGACGGATCGAATGAATGCCGCGACGTCACGCAAAGGTCACAGGAAGTAGAAGTGAGCCATGGCAACCAACACCTCTGATGCTGCTTCAGTGAGTCTGATGTTTGTAATATTGAATAACAGATATTACTCGACACTTTCCGTACACGTTTTTCACATTTATTCTTTTTATAAAATTAGATTTATTCAAACTGATTTTTGATCCATTTATTTTGAACTTGAACGTATTGATGCACTGAAATAAAAGAGACCAAAAGTGCTTGAAATGTTGAGTTTTTTTATTAGAAGTATGACTTTGATGCTGTTACAAGTTCATATTCAAAGTACAGCAGCTTACACTCATACTCAAATGTAACATAATTGTAACAAATAAAAGGTAAAAAAAAGAAGAAAAAAAAGGATTCCGCGACATAATATTAAATTTAATTTAAAATATTTATTAAGCTAAAATTCAGTATTATATGTAATTTCTGGTGAAGGTTTTACTATTGATTTTTAGGGACAAAGAAAATTGTTTGTTTGTTTTTCAAAAATGTCAGCGAAGGAACTTACTATAAACCTTATCAATCTACTGATTAAAAAGTAAAATCAGGAAGGCAGACAAGCCAGTCTAATATATATATATATATATATATAATTTAATTATTGAATTTCATTATCAAAAATATATATAATAGTACCAACATTAAGAATTGGTCTACACATTGTTTGATATTGTGATTCCCATAAATAAATAAAAAAATAAATCTATAAATATATAATATATATTTTTCAATTCGTAACCTCCTAAATTCAATATAGAAATGTTGTTAAAGTAGGGGAAACCTTTTTATCTTAAATTTTAAAAGCTATAATGGGGGAAAAAATAAAATTCTAGATTCATTTTTTGGGGGAATTAGAATCTCAAAAAATATGAGTAATAAAATACAATTAAATATTAACACAATTTCAATCAAATGACTCAAAGTTTCATCATTTTAAATGTTAAATTCAAACGTTCAATATTCTAATAGCATCAACATATACTTCCATACAAGAGAAAACAAAGACTTTAAAGTTTAAGTAGACTATCCTTTATGGAATCACAAGTTCTTTGTTTGCTACTAGTAATTTCAAAACTGTAGGCAGATAATCCAAGACATTTTTAAACATGAGTTACAGTCATTTCTGGTTAGGAATTTATTATGTGTTCATTTTTGACACAGGTGCGGCAGTGACACAGAATCGCCAGCGAGGGGCGCTAACACGACGACGACCAGGCCAAGGCAGGAGGAGGCCAGTCCACTAGCCGCTGTAGCTACACTCATCTAGCTTGCTACTTGTAGCTAGCCGGCGGCTAACAAGCGAAGCTACACCACACATTCTCATTCATGTCGCTATTCTTTTTAAGGAAATGGCGACTCAACAATGTTCACAAACCGAATGTGGTGAGTTATCATTCCCACCCCCTCACCCCCCGCGGTGTCGTCGACCACATGTTTGTTTATTTTTACAGTAAAGTACCATGCGAGCCCAGTTAGCTCAATGCTAACAACAATTAGCGCTAACCCACCATTTTTTCTCCCGATTCCAGAACTTTATTACCTCATAGCCAGGTTTTTGCAATCTGGACCTTGCAAAAAAGCAGCACGGGTGAGTAGAACCGCGAAGAATGGAGGATGTTTGTGGGGGAAATGACGGGGTTGTGTTAGCTCTGAGCTAGCTGCTATGCTAACCGTGTGTGTGGCTGTGTGTGTGTGTGTTGTTAGGTTCTGGTGGAGGAGCTCCAGGAGTTCGAGGTACGATCAGCTGGATTTATTCAACTCTGACACATTTAAAAAAAATAAAAATGTTTCGCGATCGAGTCACTCGATGACAACATGTCCATCTTGTTTGTAATAAATCGTATTATTTTTTGAACGCGACACGAACACTAATCTTTTTTTTTAATAATATGATTTTAAAAACTTTAGTTAATTCCACAACGATGGCGCTGGGACGGACGGAGAAACAAACGGACCTTCCAGGACTGGGTGAGTTGAGAACCGTGGAGAAAAAAAAACGCGCGACCGTTTATTCGATCCTGCACGATTTTTTAAAACCTAATATAGTCTTTTAATCTTTTAGGTGTTTTTATTAATCGCGTGTGAGGTTGTTGTTGTTGTTGTTGCACATGTTTTCATTTCGACATTTGAGGTCGTTGCGAATCAAAGGAGACGCTATTGTGTGGAGCTGACGTGTTGAAACACGCGTTTTGATTGGTCGGATCGCTGTCTGTCTCTTAGAGGCGAAGCTTCCGATTGGCTGAGAGGGTTTTTTTTTGTCTACCAAGTCCCGCCCTTCAAGTGGAGAGACATGTTGCTGTTTTAATTTTTTGTTTCTATTTTATCATCCTTTTTTTTTGTTTCAATATTTTTATTGGAAAACGAGAAATTAGATCGTACTAAACATCACAAAAACTTTCTTTGACATTTTCCTTTTTTTTTTTCATAGAAGACAAAAACCGAAATCAATTAAAAAACAAAACAATTCAATAACAATAAAAAAATATAATATATCTTTTTATACTTTTAAGTAAAATGACTTGGAAAAGCAATAAATACAAAGACAAAAAGCTCAAATAAATAAGATGATATGATAAGTAAGTAAGTAAGTTATTTTTATTTGTATAGCGCTTTTCCAGACCAGGGTCACAAAGCGCTTAAACAATCAAAACAATATTCAATAAAGTATATACTTTAAAGGTCAAGATAAAACTGAGAACACAACAGGAGTTCCAGAAAATCAAGGAAAAGCCTGAACAAATACAAACACCTAAATAAAAAATAAACACCTTTTCTTCTTCTCACATTGGGAACATCTAGGTTCACAAAAAAAAGATGAACCATAAATACAATATATTACGACATACAGTAAACATGTTAAAAATATCAATATCAACAATAAATATAACTAATAATATTAGTAAACTATAAAAACGGTAGTACAATAGTTAAAAAAAATAACAATTATAATAACAAAAATAAAGCACAAATGATAAATATATCAACAACTATAATCTAATTTGTTGATCAAATGAATCCTCAAAAGGTTGCGTTACATTTTATGTTACGTTTTACATGATTAGAAATCAACAGAAATCCCAGATCCAATATATCATGTATCTGGTTCAGTAGTTTCTTTTTCACAAAAACAATAACTGTGTTAAGATAACAAAGTATGAGTTTTGTCTGATATATTTTGTTTATTAAATCAAATCAGTTTTAGAATAAAGAGAAAAAAAAGGATGGTTTTACCAAATTATTATCTAATACCAAATTTAAATCTGAAGGAAAAATAAAATAACAAAAATAATTGTATATAGTTTAGCTTGAAGCTGAACAAATATACAGATAGATAGATAGTGTGTAACTCACCTATGCACTAGTGCTTGTGTTTTATGTATTTGTATGGATATCCATCACTGATGTAAGTTCTGACCATGAATAGATCTGAAAGAAAGAACCAGAAATAAAAAATTGATCCTGAAAGAAACTGGCAGCCAGTGAAGAGTTTTAAGGATCGCTGAAATGTGAGTTCTTCTACTAGAGCGGGTCGGAACTATCGCTGCACAATTTTTTATTAACTACAGAAGAGTAGTTTTAAAGCGGTAGGACATTTTTTTTTAAGTATTTTTTTACTCCTTCCTACCCCTTTTTCCAACTAAAGTGTTTGGTATTAATTGTATTTCTGTTGTTTGTAGGTACAAATAACTACATATTCAGTACATGTTCAAAACGAATGAATGAATAATTCATTGAACTTGTTTTTTTCCCCCTCTAGATGTTACTAAACCAGCACATTCCTGCAGACTATCTTCTCCGCGTCTGTCGACGAATAGGTCCTCTCATCGAGAAGGAGATCCCGACCAGCGTCCCAGGGGTACAAACGCTCCTCGGGCTCGGGAGACAGTCTCTGCTTCGTAACGCCAAAAGTCAGTTATTTTCCTCTCGTTAAAATGTCAGCGTGAGCGTTCGACCGTAAATACATGTCGTTTTTGCAGCTTGCAGTAACCAGGTGTGCAGCGGCTCTGCTGTCGCGGCGCTTCACAGAGGACGTCCACCGGAACCTCCGGTCAGCAATGAACACGCTCCGAATGTTGGTGCGTAACGAACTTTATTGAACAATAAGTTTATTTATGTATATATATCTATGGAAGTAGATCAGTGTCATCAGAATATTGAAGGGTTGACTTCAACGTTTCATATGTTTAGACATTTTTCTTATTGAAATCATGTTTCAATAATAATTCAATATATATATTGAAAAATACAATATTTGAATTTAATAAATTCTATATATCGAAAGGTTGAATCTGTTGAGAAAAAAAGGTAATTCAATTTTAAAAATCGAATATTATTTTAAATTAATTAAGTTTTTACACATAAACTTTGATATTATAGTTACAATAATTCAAAAATAAAAGATAATTGAGACAGCAGGAAGTACAACAGCAGCAGTCTTTTTAATTCAATATAAAAATGCTTTTATAATACTGTCATTACATACTAACGTTTCTATATTACATTTTAAATGCTACTAATAAAAAAATATTACATTTATAATTTTATGAATAATTTGGATAAGAATATCAAACTCTAACTTGTGTTATCTCAGGGTCCAGGTGACCCGAAGACCCGCTAACAAATGTGCTTGTGGTATCCCTTGTGTCGTCTCTGAGTGAAAGGGATCTGAAGACCCGCTAACAAATGTGTTTGTGGTATCCCTTGTGTTGTCACTGGGTCAAAGTGACCCGAAGACCCGCTAACAAATGTGCTTGTGGTATCCCTTATATCGTCTCTGGGTGAAAGTGATCTGAAGACCCACTAACAAATGTGTTTGTGGTATCCCTTGTGTTGTCTCTCGGTCAAAGTGACCCGAAGACCCGATTTAAAAAATGTGATTATCGTATACCTTGTGTTGTCTCTGGGTCAAAGTGACCCGAAGACCCGATAAAAATGTGTTTGTGGTATACCTTGTATTGTCTCTGGGTCAAAGTGACCCGAAGACCCGATAACAAATGTGTTTGTGGTATCCCTTGTGTCGTCTCTGGGTCTAGGTAAACGGCGGTGACCAGAAACAACACAAGGGATACCACAAACACATTTCTCTGGGGCCTTCGGGTCCCCTTGACCCTGAGTTAAAACATGAGTTAAAAAAAAAAGAAATTCAACAGATTTAAAGTAGAATTTATTTAATTCAACACTTCAAAAAATAACATTTCAATCCAAAATTAAAAGTTTCATATATTAAAATGCTAACTTCAACCATTCAATATTCTGATGGTACTGATGTACGTCCATACATGTCTCTCTGAATGTATGTCGAATATCAATTTAATTGTAATTAAATCTCCTTCTCTTTCCATCAAGTGTCCATCATGGGTGCTCGTCAGGCCACGGGAACCGCTCGCTTTGCACAAGTCCTTCCCTATTCCACGTACCAACACATGAAGGCGCACAAAAGGATCCTCGGTCATCTGTCCTCCGTCTACTGTGTAGCCTTCGACCGAACCGGCCGCCGGATATTCACGGTGAGTGAACGTCAAATAACGTATAATTGTTATTGAGTTGTTAACGTCCACCAATCCATGGCAGGGCTCGGACGACTGCCTGGTGAAAGTCTGGGCGACCGACAATGGCCGCCTGCTCTCGACGCTCCGGGGTCACGCGGCGGAGATCTGCGACATGGCGGTCAACCACGAGAACACCATCATCGCCTCGGCGAGCTGCGACAAGGTCATCCGGGTGTGGTGTCTCCGTACCTGCGCCCCCATCACTGTCCTGCAGGCTCACGCCGCGTCCATCACGTCCATCCAGGTGAGAAACCAATGCTGTGTCTCAAATCGCATACTAGCGTACTAAAAGTTAGTATTTTTAGTACGTTAGTGTGTCTCAATTCTTAGTATGCGAAATTTAGTGTGCCATGCATACTAAATTGGCGTACTAACACGCCCACAAAACTAGCATGGTTCGATGGACACTAACCATACTAAACAGCTGCCATTTTAGTGACGTTTTAAACGGAAGTTACGTCATATATAAATGCATATATATGCATATACTTAAATGTGTATTTTCAGCAGCAGTAGGAGGATAAACACGTCTTCGCTGCTGATACCAGCTTAAATATCTCGCGATTATTTAGATTCTCATATTTTTTCTTTATTTCTTTTTCCAAAGTTGCAATACGTGCTGCCAGCAGGTGTCGGCGATAGCGTTCAAACAGCTGCTTGAAACATCGTTAAATAGAAGTAGAAGAAGAAGCTGTCATGTGATTTCCGGTTAGTGTGTAGCTTCAGGGTTTGATTTGAGACATACTATCTGCGGAGAATTTGCGTACTAGTTAGTATGCATACTAAACTGATGCATACTAACTTCTAGCATACTAAGATTAGTATGCGATTTGAGACACAGCACAAGACTAGATAATTCACCTCAACAAAAGAAAGTGTATTTGTGATACTGTAGTTCAAGGATATATTTGTAGTATTGTCAAGTACTTGACTCTGGTGTTGCAGAATTTACAGACCACATGACTCTTGACGAGGTCGTAACTGCTTTCATTTTGTTTTGAAACCAAAATATGTCCAAACATCAGCTTTAAAAGCTGCTGGAGTCGACTGTATCCTCTCATCCTCAGTCATCGCTGCAATTTCACGGTATTTCATTGTCCCATCCACAGAGGACGTAAAGACTACTTCAACCAGCGGCTGGAAGTTTAATTGAAACAGAAAAATGACATTCATTATTGTTAATATTTATGTGTTTGTTGTAAATTTGAAAAAAAAACATACAGTACTTTTGAGTATCGGTACAGTTTTGAGAAGAAAAATATTTCAATATTTAAGCGAAACAATTTTTTTTTTCTATGTTTTAGTCACTTAAACAATTTTCAGAAAGTTCTACATCCAATTTAAGCCTCAAATAGAAATAATTTAAAATGTATTTGGTAAAAGCATTTTTTGATAGTAGACTCATGGTGGGTTTTTAGTTGTTTTTTTTTAAATATTTCGACTGTATCCTCTCGTCCTCAGTCATGAGCGATATCTTGCAGGATTTCATTGTTCCTTTAGCTGTGGAGGACTTAATGACTGCTGCCACCTAGCGGTTGGAAATCTAATTGCAACACAAACAAAAGATTTAGCAGTAAATATTTTCACATCATTTGTAAATAAAAATATCTAATTATTTTATTTTATACAAAGAAATATCTAATTATAGACCATTAATGAACTGTAAAAAAAAAATAAAACATTTTTATGTTTATTTAAAAAAAACTGATACAGTGAATATCAATACCATATCTTGAAACAAAGGTATGACAATATTCATTTGTATCGATATTTTCTTACACCCCTTATACTTTCAAAAGCACCTTGATATACGACATCTTTATCTGCTTCGTCTCCTCTAGTTCTGTCCCGCCGTCAGAGGGACGAGACGATACTTGGCGTCAACAGGAGCCGACGGCATGGTGTGCTTTTGGAAGTGGCACTCGCTCAACATGACGTTCGAGTATGTCATGCTTTTTCTTGGCATTTATAAATAACTTAATAATAATATTAAGCAAGTTTTCCTTGGATTTCTTCCGCAGCGATCAACCGGTGAAGTTTGTTGAACGCTCGCGTCCAGGAGTCCAGGTGTCCACCTCTTCCTTCAGCAGCGGTAAAACATTTTCTTTTATTTATTTTCAAGTTACAAATGAATAAGTGAAGAATTACAAACACATTCTTGTTCTTGCATAAATGTTCTCGGTTTTCAAAAATGATATTTCCTTCCGACCAAATGTATTTGCTACATTACCTGTTATAAAACTGTGTTATTTACACTATATAACAGTCAATAGTGTATATTCAATTTCACTGTTTCACAGCTTCTTGATACAGTGAATCAGTGACATCTTGTGGCGATAATAGCTTATTGTTTATTATTATTTTGTTTCTTCAAAGTGCATGTAATATATTAAATAACTTAACAACAAGGAATATAAGTACTATAGGATTTTATCAGTGGTATCAGACTGTTTAATGGAATTTAAATTTTCAAATGTTTACATTTTTCTTATTGAGGTTTTTTTTAAAGCATTTAATTGTTATTGTTATACTTCTAATAGAAATTCTATAAATTGCATTTATTGTGTTTTTATAAAATAATAAAATTCAAAAATACATTTTCTGAATACAATTTAATAAAGTATATTTTATCTCATAGTCTTTTTAATTCAATATTAAAATGGTACTTTTATACCAACATTTTTATATTGATTTTAAAAGTCTACGAATTGTATTCAGTTTAGAAAATATATTTATAATTATTGGAATTATAATAGGAAACTATGTGAAAAGAAATCCATCCATTTTGAATACGTTAACTAAATTATTAAAAAAGTCAACCTTTTAATATAGAAAATGAATAATTAAATATTTAAAAAAAAACATTTTCAAAAGAACGACGACAAAGTTTCAACATTAAAAATGTTAAACATAAGTAAAATATTCTTTACACTGACATACATCATATATTATTGACAAGAAAGAGAAATCAAGTAATGAAATGAAATAAAAGCAGTACTATGTAACATTTTGACATTATTGACCGACGTCTGGACCAAACAGGTGGAATGTTCATGGCGACTGGCGGCACTGATCACATGGTCAGAGTTTACTATCTGGGAGGAGAGGTGCCAATCAAAGTTTCTGAGATGGACTCGCACACGGTAAGAACATCTGACACTTTGTTTGAAGTTAAAAAAAATCCTATTTTAAATGTTACATTTTTTTAACCTGCAGGACAAAGTCGTGGTCGTCCAGTTTAGCAATAACAGCGACAGGTGAGTGTGTTCATCACGTGAAAATCTGTTTGGTCAGAGAACTAAACCTTTGTGTGTCGCAGCTTACGGTTCGTGAGCGGCAGTCGCGATGGAAGCGTCAGGATCTGGCGTTATCAGGAGCAGGAGTGGAAGAGCATCTCTCTAGACATGGCCGCCAGGCTGCCTGGGTAATTAAGGGACGTCTAGAAGTCGGATGCACGTTTTCCTGATGTGTGTTTTTTGAATTAAAACCAGGAGTTCGGTCGTGAACGGCGACGATAAAACCAAGCTGATGGTCACCATGGTGGCCTGGGATCGCACGGATCGATTCGTCATCACGGCGGTGACGAACTACCAGCTGAAAGTGTGGAACACGGCGACCGGACAACTGCTGCACGTTCTATCTGTGAGTCGCTGAGTCGCCCGCGTTCACACTCCAAAATGTATAAACGAAAATGTATTTTTATATTTCATTGACAGGGTCACGACGACGAGGTGTTTGTTCTCGAGCCTCACCCCTTCGACTCCCGCATCATGCTGTCTGCTGGTCACGACGGCAACATCTTCATCTGGGATCTGACCAAGGGAGAGAAGATTAGAAACTTCTTCAACATGGTAATGAAGTTCATCATATATTCTGTACTATTTATTACAATGTCACAACGCTGGAATGTCTTGACTCAAAACCTGTTAATTAAAATGCATAGAAAATTACATTTTTCACTATATTTTCTAAAGAAAGGAGTTGCATTTGAGGGTTTTTTGTTTCTTTTTTTAATCTGTATATTCTCTACATTATTTGTAAGCAGTGGTTTATAATTGTATATCCTGAATGTTTTTGTTTTTTTTTGCACACTCGTTTTATTTTTGTTTTCGTGAGGTTATTTACAGTATATTCCATGCTGACCAATAGGGTTGTTTATTGGCAGGAATCTGTCGATACGTTACATATCATGATACAGTGACAACATATAGAATATATTGTGAAACCGTAGTAACAAGTATATATTTGAAGTATTAAAGAGTACTTGACTCTTGTGTTGCAGAATTTACAGACCACACGACTCTTGACGAAATCGTAACTGATTTCATTTGTTTTGAAACCAAATATTTCCAAACATCAGCTTTAAAAGCTGAATGGGTCGACTGTATCCTCTCGTCCTCAGTCATCGCTTATATCTCGCTAGATATCACTGTCCCTTAAGTTGCATGTAATTTGTGGACAGAAGTTTAATTCCAGCACAAAAAACTAAATTGAATATTTTACTTGTAAATATAAAATGTGATAACTTTATTTAATACATACTTTAATAAAATACAAACCAAAAAATAACTATCTATAAAAAATATAAATATTAGTTAAATATCGATACAGTATCAGGAAAATAAATATTGCTATATATCAGTAATTATGTTGATATTTTTGACACCGCTACTGACCAACATGTCTTATGTTTTTTATAGGATCTTTACATCTACAGTCTTGTTTAACTTCTTAAAACATTTGTTAAACTAACTTTGCTGTTTTACACAGTAACACTAAGTCTAGTGAAAACATCTTTTTCAGATTGAAGGTCAGGGTCATGGCGCCATTTACGACTGCAAGTTCTCGTCTGATGGGCAACACTTCGCCTGCACGGACTCTCACGGTCATCTCCTTATCTTTGGATTCGGCTGCAGCAGTGTATATGAAAAGGTAAAAAAAAAAAAGTTTTGAAAAATCGAAACTACAGACATTTTCGATATTTTATTTCAATGTATTTTTTATCTTCAGATTCCGGAGCAAATGTTCTTCCACACCGACTACAGACCCCTCATCCGGGACGCCAACAATTACGTCCTGGACGAGCAGACCCAGCGAGCCCCTCACCTCATGCCTCCCCCATTCTTGGTGGACATTGACGGGAACCCTCACCCGCCCCTCTATCAGCGCCTGGTGCCCGGGAGGGAGAACTGCAACGAGGACCAACTCGTACCTCAACTGGGCTACATGGCGAACAGTAATATATTGCTAACCTTGTTTGTGCTGCTTAAAGCTTTTTGATCAATTTTCAACCTTTTTTTTTTGTTGTTGTTGACCAGATGAAGGAGAGCTGGTGGAGCAGGTTCTCGCCCAGCAAACCCCAGAAAATGGAGAGAGTATTCTGGACAATCTCATCAGGCAGTTGCAGAACGAACAGGACGCACGTCTGAATCCAGACGAATCCCCGGCTGAGGAGCCTGAAGGTAACGTCTTTGCGACTTAAACGGTAGAAATGTGAGTGAGTATTATTTGTACTGATTTCAGTCAACGATGCAGTCGAGGTGGTTCTGGACTCCCCGGATATGGAGCCACAAGCGGACGAGCAGATGGAAGATGTTCAACCAAATTCGACACAGAGTCCAGTCATCAGTGAGAGAGACGCGCTGGCCTGGAACCGCAGGGTGGTGGTTCATGAGGTGCCGCCCGGAGTGTTACGGTGAGAACACTTTTCTCAGACATTCTTTTATTTTCATGCCATAAAATTGACTCAAAAAAGAATCCTTTCCTCAGAGTGATGGAGTCGTCCAGAAAGGCCAGAGGTGAAATGGAATGTTCTCTTTATAACGCGGAGAGGAAAAAGAAACCAGTTGCTATTCTACCCAAGGTTAGTTTAAGATTTCTTCTAACTTCAGTTTTTTTTATTTCAAACGATACAAAAAAATTGCTTTTTTTGTGTGTTATCTTTTATCATTCTTTTATTCTGTACTGACACCACAAAAAAACATGTTCTTGGCATAAAAGTTTCTGATTCTAAATACTATTTATTTATTATTATTTATTGTTATTATTACAATATTATTCTTTCATTATTATTTTATATTGTCATTACTAAAGTCGTTTAATATTATCTGTTTTTATTATTATGTTATTATTGCTTATATTATTCAATTAAATTATGATTTAATATGGTTATTTTTATTTAATATTCAATTCCTCTGTTCAATATGTTTATTACATATTATTATTGTTATTTACTAGCGTTATTATTATGTGGTGTTATTACTCAAATATTTCACTTTATTATTGTCTGATTTCATATTTCGACAAAAGTTATTTACTCTTATGCAATTGTATTGCTAATATTATTGTTGTTATTACTTAATAATATTGCTTTTATTATTTAATATTATTTTATGTTATACTAAAACTTGTATTATTTAACGTTTATGTTGTTATTATGAAGTAATATATTATTACTAAATCTATTTACTTTATGTAATGGTATTACTTATATTATTTTAATATTACTATTGTTGTTATTTTTACATTATCGATCCTGTTATTTGCTACTATTATTCAACCTTTGTTATATCAGGGTCAATGTGACCCGGAGGCCCGAAAACAAATGTGTCTGTGGTATCCCTTGTGTTGTCTCTCGGTCAAGGGGAACAACCCTTGATTGTTAACACAAGGGTTAATAACATTAAGATTCTATTGTTTTAATATGATTACTTAATGTTATTTAATAACATTATATAATAATTAATCAATATAATTTTCTTGGCGAGCAGAAATGAAGGATTACACCTCATTCTTTTTAAATGAATCTTAGACGGAGCTGTTGACGACTCGACTGCGGTCTCAGCGTCCAGCGAAGAAGAAGAAGCAGCAGCAACACGCCTATCAAACCCGCTCGGCCCAAGTCAGGAGTCCCCGGAGGAGAAGTGGAAATCCAGGTGACGGTAGAAACTCTGGTAGTCAGGCAGACTCCGACAGTGAACGAGAGGCGAGTCCTTAACTTAAATACGCTTTTATCAAAGATTTAATATTGAGATCAACCTCTTTTTTTTATTTAACAGGTGGCAGAGCCAGTAGTTCCCAGCGAGCCGTCCTCCGAGAGTGAGACCCAGTGGAGTGAGAGCAGTGCCAGGTCAGCTTTTTACTGGAAAGAATCTGTTTTAAGCAAACGACGACGATCTCACTCGTCCTCGTCTCTTTTCCCTTTCAGCAACTCCTCCAGCGAATACTCCGACTGGACGGCCGACGCGGGAATCAACCTGCAGCCTCCTAAGAGGTCGACCAGGAGACGCATCGAGCCGTCTGGATACAGCAGCTCTGAGGAGGAGGAGGGCGAGGACAAGGCGAAGGAGGAGAACAGAGAGAACGAGAAGAGGAAGAAGCCCAAAGAAACAAAGCAGGTGGGATGAAAGTCTGGGAGTGGAAATGTTGGTTTTGAAGTTAGAAACGAAAAACTCATGTATTGGTTTCTGGTGTTACGATTCATGATACAGGGTTAGCGATACGATATTTTGCTATATATACAGTATTGTGAAACCATAGGAACAAGTATATATTTGTAGTATTGTTATGTACTTGACTCTGGTGTTGCAGAATTTACAGACCACATGACTCTTGATGTAACCGCTTTCATTTGTTTTTAAATATTTCGACTGTATCCTCTCGTCCTCAGTCATCGGAGATACCTTGCAGGATTTGTTGCTTTATTCCTTTAGCTGTGGAGGACTTAATGACTGCTGCCACCTAGCGGTTGGAAATCTAATTGCAACACAAAAAGAAGATTTAGCAGTAAATATTTTCACATTAATTGTAAATAAAAATATAGAATTATTTTATTTTATACAAAACATATCTAATTATAGACCATTAAGGAACTGTGATAAAAAATAAAATGTGATTTAAAATCCCAAAACATATTTTTACGTTTATATATATATATATATATTTGTAGTATTGTTATGTACTCGACTCTGGTTTTGCAGAATTTACAGACCACATGACTCTTGACAAATTCGTAACTGCTTTCATTTGTTTTGAAACCAAATATGTCCAAACATCAGCTTTAGAAGCTGCTGGTGTCAACTGTATCCTCTCGTCCCCAGTCATCGCAGGGATTTCGCCAGATTTCATTCTTACTATTATCATTTTTTTACCTACCTTTCAGAAACCCACGTCCTCGCTCTCCGGACTCGACGCGGAGCGATGGATGCCGCCGTCGTGGATCATGGAGACCGTCCCGCACCGCTCTCCGTTCGTCCCACAGATGGGCGACGAGGTAAGACGCTTCAGTCTCATGTTGAGATGGTGTTGTTTTTTCTCTTATCGTCGCTTCGTTTTAACATCTGTATGTTCCTCCAGCTCATCTACTTCAAACAGGGCCACCAGGCCTACGTCAGGGCCGTCCGCAGAGCTAAAGCCTACAGTGTGAACCCACAGAAACAAGCCTGGAACAAACTTGACCTCAGGGTGAGCACTTCTTTAATAGTTTTTTATTTGACGTCATTTGATTTACATTTGAGTTAACAAATATATTTTTACATAAGGAGTTCAGGAGATAAATTCAATTTTCGTTAAACATCCTGATCCAATTGTTTCTATAGCTCATGGGTATGGAAGTATATCGGTGCCAACAGAATATTGAATGGTTGGATTTAAAACTTTTTTTGTTGGTATAAAAGACATACGATACCAAAATAGCTAATTGATCGAACTTTCAGATTAATATATTGAATTTTAAAGCCTACAAAATATTAAATAATAAATCAAACTAGGTGTAAAATAACATTTCTTAATCTATTTTTTTTTTAATACGTTAGTTAAATTGTTTTTTTAAATGCAGTCTTTTGAATATAATTATTATTAAATTTAATTACTTCAATGCAACATTTTAATCAAAAACATTTGATCTGCAGACTAGTTCAATGTCACCATAATATTCATGGACTGACTTTCAGAAAAACAGTCAAAATAAATAGTTTAGATGTTGTGTTTTCCTCATTTTCACAAGTTGAAATGTTTATTCTTTGAGTCAACTTGAGTGGAACGAGTGTCAAGTGTCACAGATCAATGTTACTTCAGAGAAAATACTACCTTTTTAAAAAACAAAACACTTTTCAGACAGCAATAGTCAATAGAACAGAAACTATATTCATTATTTTGGATGACAGAACAGAAACTATATTCATTATTTTGTCCGGAGTCGTCCATTCTCTCCTCCGTGTTGTGTGTCTGATGATATTGACACAATCTACCGTCTCATTATCTGTGATTCAGGACCAGGAGTCTGTCAAAGTGGTCGGCATCAAGTATGAAGTGGGTCCTCCGACTCTTTGCTGCCTCAAGCTGGCCTTCCTGGACCCAGTCTCAGGGAAGATGACCAACGAGTCCTTCTCCTTGAAGTGAGTCCCACAAAAACCCCTCAGCGCTTTCAACACACAAACTAAACGTGACTCTGTCCAGGTACCACGACATGCCCGACGTCATCGACTTCCTGGTGTTGCAGCAGTTCTACAACGAGGCTCGAGAGCACAACTGGCAGCCTGGTAGGTGACGCCCTCTAGTGGCGGTGAAAAGGATCGACGTCGCGGTCATTCATGACCTGATATTTTCCTCCAGGTATGAGGTTCCGCAGCATCATCGACGACGCCTGGTGGTGCGGCTCCATCGAGGACCAGCAGCCTCTGCAGACAGAGTATCCCGACAGCCTGTTCCAGTGTTACATCGTGAAGTATGTCGACGCTCTGTCGCTCCTTCGAGGAGTCTCTTTAAATCTTGTCGCTAATGAACGATCACTTCATCAGGTGGGATAACGGAGAGAGGGAGAGGATGAGTCCCTGGGACATAGAGCCTATTCCAGAAGAAGGTTGGATGATTTATTTATTTACATTTTTAATTCCTCCGTTTCCACTTTAAATTGTTCCATTTTTTTTCTTGAAAACTGAAAACGACCTGTTTAACTTGATAATATTTATATTATTCAATTTAATTATTATTTTATATGGTTATTTTTATTCAATAAAATTACTCCATTCAATATGTTTATTAAATATTCTTATTGTTATGATTATGGGTTGTTATTACTCAATAATTCACTTTGTTATTGTCTGATTATATATTTCAACATAACTAAAACTAAACTACGATTTAGTTTTAAAAACTGTCCTAATCGTGCAAAGATTGCCTCTTCAAGGAGGTCTTACTCGTCGCACTTAATCTAATGAGAAATTTGTTATCCACATTCTTTATTGTATCATTTTTATTCCTCTACAAACTTTATTGTGGCATTTTTGCTACTTTTATATTTTAGATTAAGTTGTTTTATTTTATCTTGTTTTTTATTTTATTCATACATTTGCATAAGATTGTATTTTTCCGTCGAGATTGTTTTATTTAATTTGATCAGGGTCGTATTCTTGTATTTTATGTTATTGAACATTATTATGTGCATTCTCGCTTTATTTCTATTTCAAAATGGCTGCTGCTAGAAATGGGAATTTCTCTGTGTAAATCTGCTGAATTAAAAAACATGTGTTCATTATTTTTTAATTTGTCGCAGCGGCTCTTCCTGCTGAAGTCGGCGAAGGCGTGGAAGTGGCCGAGGACGAGCTGAAGGCTCTTCTGTACGAGCCTCAGGACGGAGAGTGGGGCGCTCACACTCTGGACGAGGAATGCGAGAGAGTCATCCTGGGCATCGACCTGCTCCTCACACTGGGTGAGTCCGTCATGGAAGTTTGTCAGAGTCGTCATCAGAATGTTGAGTCGTTAAAATTTAACATTTCAAATTAAACTTGATTAAACCCGTGTGTTATCTCAGGGTCATTTGTTTTGGGGCCTTCGGGTCATCTTGACCCTGAGATAACACAATGGTAAAAAATATGTTTTAATGTTTTTTTAAATAATTTTTAGCTTATAATTTATTTCTAAATTGAAAGGTTGTATTTATTTGTATTCATTCATTTATTTTTATAAAGAAAGGTGGATATAAAATAATAATAATAAAACGTTTTTAATTTTATTATGTTTTTTCACGTACAGTTTAATATTGTATTGTCTATATTTAATTTAAAATGTAACGGATAGAAAAAATAGTAAATTTAGAGAATTTCATTTTGAATTATTGGTATTAGAAGCTAAACAAAACATATTTTAAAAAGAATGTATTAAATTATACATTAAAAAATTATCCTTTCAGTATAGAAAACTATTATTTAATTAAAGAATGTATTAATTTAATTTTAATATTTTAATAAAATAAATAAAAAAAACAACAGTATTTCATTTAAAAAAAAAATGGATTTAGAGAATTGATTTTATTATTGGAATTAGAAACTGATTTAAAAAAAAAAGGGTTTCATTTTGAAAATATTTTTTAAAGGATGTATTCAATTATACAAAACATTTACCTTTTAATATAGAAATTAGATTTCAATATAGAAACTATTTAATTCAATAATTTATTAATTTAATTTTAATAAAATAAAAGCTTCAAGAAAACAACATTATTTCAATAGAAAATTGTGAATTTAGAGAATTCTGATTTGAATCTGATCTGAATTGCATTTTGAAAATATTTTCAAAGAATGTATTAAATTATGTATTAAAAAATAAATAAACCTTTAGATATAGAAATTATTTAATTCAATAATGTAACTGTATAAAGAAATTCAATGCTTAAAAAAGACAACAGTATTTCAATAAAAAATAGTAAATTTAGAGAATTTAACTCTTTTTAATTATTGGGAGTAGAAAGTGAACTAGAAATTATTTAATTGAATCATTTATTAATTTAAGTTTATAAAATAAAATGTAATGCTTAAAAAAAGAACAGTTAAACATTTTAATTCAACAATTCAAAGTTCTGATGGCTCTGATCTGCTTCAATATTTTGTCCCTCTAACGATATCAAGTGTTTACGAGTCGCTCTCGTCGCTCCACAGACGTAGCGAAGCCGTTTGCGTTGCCCGTGAGTCTGCGTGACTATCCTTTATACTGCACCGTGGTGTCGTACCCCTCGGACCTCAGCACCATCCGCACCCGACTGGAGAACCGCTTCTACAGGTTCGACTCCCACTTTCAAACCCACCTAGTGAAGTGGATTCATGTTGATATCAGGACCTATGAAGATGCTTTAAGATAAGATAATGGTGATTGAAAGCTTTATTCCCGTCTGACTCGACTCTCCTCCGCAGACGCATCTCTGCCCTCATGTGGGAGGTTCGCTACATCGAACACAACGCCCGCACCTTCAACGAGCCCCAGAGCCCCATCGTAGCCAGCGCCAAAGCGGTGACCGACCTTCTGCTGCGTTACATCGGGTATTAAAGCTCTCGGACCGGATACATGTTCGAACTGTCTGTGATTCAATGATGCCTTCAGGGACCAGAGCTGCACAAACCTACGGGATCTGTATCGTAAACTGAGGACGGAGGGGAACAGCGGCGGAGAAAACGAGGTACGGTCACTCGAGAACAAAAGATGCTGTTGTTACAAATGGAGGCGTCTCTTACTTTTATTTATTTTACAAAAATCTAAAATAATTATATAGGAAAGACTTTTATTACATATTGTGACCATTCAAGACTCATGTTAGATTTTTTTTTTTTTTTTTGTTTAATTTCCCCATATATACCAAATATTTGAAGAAAAAGATGTTCACGAACTTACAATAATGTACAGAGAACACAAGAGAAATATTCTATCATTATTTTATCTTTTTAAATTTTTTAATTGAATCTACTTGAATGTATTTTTATACAAAAAAACAACACACACATTAATCTCACCTGGTACTTCCTCTGGGTCCATACCAGGGTTTAAATTTGATTTAAACTCGACTAAGCAAAGAAGAAATAATTTTGAAAATATATTTATACTGTGTTTGTGTTTTAACTGGATAAACTCTAGATAAAATGAGAGCAAAGGTTAAAAAATGTGTCACTGATGAAGAGAATAACATATGTTTCTATCTATAAATCCACTATAATTTGTACGTTAAAGCTAAAATATATTTATTTCTGGCTCTGTGTCGTCAGGCATCTGAGGTCGACGTGGATTCTGACACTCCAGGAACATCCTCAGGTCATCGGGTAAGAGCTTGAACTACGACGACGCCACAGAGAAGGAATTGATTCCACTCAGTGTTGGTATATTTAGCATGTGGAGAGATTTATGTACCTGATTGTAAAGCTGATTCATAGCTAGATTTATATTTTTTATTATAGTAAAACTGTTAAAAAGCGTCATTTCTTTTAGTGTAATAGTGTTAAAGTAATGGTTAAATATAACAATAGAAACTTATAAACCAGTATTTTCACAATTGTACTACATTTTAAAAGTTTAAAATACTTAAACGATATATTTGGAGTCAAAAAGTCAAAATTAAAGATACATTTATTAGGAAAAATGCATTTTATAGTCTATTACAGATCAGAGTTTTAACATATTTGTAAACATATCAATATTTGTGTATTTTAAGACGACCCCAGGATTTGTAAATGACCATAAAGCTGTGTAGGAAGCTTTTTATTTAGACTTAAATATCACATTATATGTGCATCCAATTGCTTTAATAATTTAAATAATTTAAATGTCTTATCAAATATCTATAAACCCCTTGAATATAAGTAAGTAAGTAAGTAATTTATATTTATATAGCGCTTTTCAAGACCAGGGTCACAAAGCGCTTAAACAATCAAAACAATATTCCAAAAAGTATATACTTTGAAGGAGAAAACGACCAACATTCAATTGAAAAACAATTGTCGCAAACTAAAATGTAGACAAAATGCATAATATAATCAAATATTCTACAGTTTTTTTATTTTATTTTAAAAATTTTGAAGAAAAGTGACAATAATTAATTCAAACTTCAATCTGAAACTCAGAATATCATGTGAATTCATTTAGTTTCATTTAGTTTCAGTAAGTGCTCCGTCAGATATCATACTTTAGTTTCACCACATTATTTCCCAATTTCAGAGGCATTGATTTTTGGCCTTATTTACAAGTTTTCGTTGTAAAAATAGGTAGATTTCCAATCTTTTTTAGCAACTTCAAAAAACAACTTTTTACATATTTTTACACATTTTTTACACATTATCTTATCTTAAAGCATTAGGTCAATTTAAAACTTTCTTTTCGAAATGTCATTAAATACTATTTAATGAAAAACTTTAAAAAATAGATACATGGTTATATTTCTACAAACCCGTAAATTTCTTGGTGTTTTCAGGGACTAAACTTTATTTTTTTTTCGTGGCCCAGGGTTCCAACTCTGACTCCAACAAGCACAAGAAGAACCTGGACGTGAAGGCGTGGCACGCTCAGTGTCGAGAGCTGCTGCGTCGAATGATTTCCTCTCCGGACTCTGAACCCTTCAGGCACCCTGTGGATATTATGGAATATCCTGTAAGTTCATAAGAAGATAAATAACTCTGACAGGTACAAGCTAATGCTTCTTCACGTCGTCCAGGATTACCGGGACATCATCGACACGCCCATGGATCTGGGCTCGGTGTCGGAGACGCTTCACGCCGGGAACTACGAGAACCCGACAGAGTTCGCCAAAGACGTGCGTCTCATCGTCAGCAACTCCAAGGCGTACACGCCCAACAAGAAGTCCCAGGTAGAGTCGCCCACCACCGCTGGTGCCTCCACTGAAGCCGCCCTTGTGACCTTTTTTTTTTTACGTCCGGCTTCCAGATCTACACCATGACCCTCAGCTTGTCCGCGCTCTTCGAGAAGAGCATCATCTCCATCCTGGCGGATTACAAGTCGGCCGTGCAGAACGAGAAGAAGGCTCAGCAGAGAATGAGTTCTCGGACTCGACTCCACAACGGGGGCAGCTCTCCGAGGCCGTCGTCGAGGTAACCAGGATGATCCTTCGATGTCTTCTATCAGGTCTTTCTTTGAGTGGATTTACCAGAGCAGAACCATTAAACTGATGGTTTACAACAAAACTGTAGTAGGGTGTAAGAAAATAAAAACACTTAAATTTTCCCCCCCAAAAATTCTTTATAGCATTGTATAGATTTTCTTTTAGTTTTCAAATCCCATTTTATTTTATCATAGTTTTTAGGGCTGATTCTTTTTAATTACGTGTATTAAAGAATTGGATGTTTTAATTTGTGATTAAATCAAATTTTAAAATGTATATTAAACTTCCGGCCACTAGAGGGCAGCAGTCATTACGTCCTCCGTTGGTAAGTAAGTAAGTAATTAGTATTTATAGAGCGCTTTTCTAGACCAGGGTCACAAAGCGCTTAAACAATAAAGAACATTATTTTCTGTATAAATAAAAGAACCATAAAAATCCTGCGAGATCTGGGCGATGACTGAGGATGTGAGGATACAGTGGACTCCAGTAGCTTTAAAGGCTGATGTTTGGACATATTTTGGTTTCAAAACAAATGAAAGTAGTTATGACTTCATCAAGAGTCATGTGGTCTGTAAATTCTACAACTCCAGAGTCAAGTACTCGACAATACTACAAATATATACTTGTTCCGTATACTTGCCAATACACACCTCTATGTAGTTGTTGGTTAAATACTTTTCTTACAAGTTAAGTAATGTTTTAAAAAAAAACACTTTAATGTAACAAGGAAATGTTTTTTTCCACTTATACTTTCATTGACTACATTAAAAAGGATAAAAGTTAAATTTTATACACATTAATTACAACAGTAGCCTAGTTTTGTAATGTAATTTCGTATATAAATATACATTTGTGTTATTATATTATACAAACAACATATATAAAGTTATATATTATAAATAAAAACAACAATATTTAAAAACTTGTTGTCTGTTTAAAATCAGATGAAGTAAAGATTGTAATATATTTTGTCCTTCTTAATCTCTCTAAGCGTAAGAAGAAGTTTCACATCTTGAGAAATTAATTCCTTAAGATTTTTTCTCAAGTTGCTTCTCTGTCCCTGTACTAGAATAACATTTATTAAGTTTCTTGACTTTTATTCAGTAACAAACACTAACAGTAATTAATGTTAGTAAATTGTCAGTGGCTAAAGGTTAGCTACCTTCTCATTTTAGCCACCTAAACAACTAACTAGCCTTTATATATTTAAGTTTAAAACTTTCAGTGGCTAAAGGTTAGCTACCTTCTCATTTTAGCCACCTAAACAACTAACTAGCCTTTACATATTTAAGTTTAAAACTTTCAGTGGCTAAAGGTTAGCTACCTTCTCATTTTAGCCACCTAAACAACTAACTAGCCTTTATATATTTAAGTTTAAAACTTTCAGTGGCTAATTGTTAGCTACCTTTTTAAGTTAGCAAAACAAACCACAACGAACGAACAACAATAAATTCAAGTTTAAAAATTTAAAGTAAGCAAAAGTAGTATTTTTCTGTCTATTTTTCTGCTACCTTGTCATGCTAGTCAATAAGAACTATCTAACTATACAAAATTCAATTTTAAAACTAATATTAGTAAATTGGCGGTTAGCTAGCCTTTCATTTTAGCCAAAACCGCCATCTAACTTCATTATTGAGTTGATTTTCATTTCTTCACTATAGTCTTATTTCAACTGTAAAGTGTCTTGAGATAACTTTGTTATAAGACACTTTAAATAATATAGAATTGAATTAATTGTTGCTTTTTTATATTATGACATTTCTCTCTTATTTATTATTATACTAAGAATTTTCTCTCTCCAGCTCCAGAAGGAAAAGCAGCAGAACCGAAAAGGTTTCCAGGACTTCACTGAGAAGTCGCTCCCAGCGATCACACCAGGGTACGATAATAATAATCCTGTTTCTTTTCTCATTTAATGTCACCAAAGTGAAGCTTAACTTCTCTCTCCTGGTCCACGGTTCAGCCCAGTTAAGCAGCAGTGTAGCAGAAGAGGACGTCCAGCCTTCCTCTCCCAGTTCGGAGACCAGCAGCGAGAGCCGAAATCCTCCGCCGGTCAGAGTGACCCGTGGCCAGAAGACTCTGGTGAAGAAGTCAGGTACGTCGCTGGGGATTCACCGTCAGATTGTTTTAAGATGATGATTGTTTTTATTAGTTTTAAAGTTTTTTTTTCCAGCTATTACAAGGTTTTTTTTAACTAGTAACAAGCACAATGACAGTTTATTTATTTAAAGATGAGCATGAATTATACGAAATAACATACCGTATTTTCCGGAATATAAGTCGCTCCGGAGTACAAGTCGCACCAGCCATAAAATGCATAATAAAGAAAGAAAAAACATATATAAGTCACACTGGAGTATAAGTCGCATTTTTGGGGGAAATGTATTTGGTAAAATGCAACACCAAGAACAGACATGTCATCTTGAAAGGCAATTTAAAATAAAAATAGAATAGAGGCAACAACAGGCTGAATAATTGTACGGTATGTTTACGTTACACGACACAACTGAGAACGTGCCTGGTATGTTAACATAACATATTAAGAGTTATTCAGATAACTATATATATATAACTATAGCATAAATAACATGCTAAGAAGTTTACCAAACCATCCGTGTAACTTCAAATAACTAAAATCCAATGAAATCTTCATCCTCGGTGTCACTTTTAAACTACTCTGCTAACTCCGGAGGTAGAAGATGCGGCGCTTCCTCTTCTACGTCGAAATTATCAACACAGGCCTAGAGCGCCCTCTTGCGGTTTAGTGTGAAAATAACATGTGAAATGATATACCGGTAATACTGTTTTAATAATTTCACACATAAATCGCTCCCCGGCCAAACTATGAAAAAAAACTGCGACTTATAGTCCGGAAAATACGTTAAAAAATTTATTTCTGTGTTAACTCGCTTCGACAAATGATTGTGAAACTTATACGATTCATCGTATTCTTAGATTTTAGTTTGATTCATGATGTCTTAGCTAGTTTATTTTGAACACTGGAGGTAATATTTTGAAGTTCACTTCCATTCATTTCACTTAAGATTATTTTTGCTTGATTCTTATCCACAAACTGTTTTTAAATGTATGCTCTCGGATTAAAGAAGTCTGGGACAAGAATCAAGAATTATACAAAACTCCTCATCATCAGTGTTTTCTTTGCTGGATGATTTAGTCATTTTTATTTGTATTATTTAAAAAAAAAAACGCTTCAAGACAGAAACAGATTATTATTAGATTTTTGTTGTCGTGTTATCTTGTTGCATTGGTGGATCATTTTTATAACAATTAGCAATTTTATGCTACATCATAAATAGAGGTGCGTTATTGCAAGAATCTGGCAATAAGATGCGTATCGCAGGGGCAACAATGAGATATATTTTGAGACTGTAGTAACGGGGATATATGTGTAGTATTGTCCGAGTACTTGACTCTGGTGTTGCAGAATTTACAGACCACATGACTCTTGACAAAGTCGTAACTGCTTTAATTTGTTTTCAAACCAAAATATGTCCAAACATCAGCCTTTAAAAGCTGCTGCAGTCAGTGTATCCTCTCATCCTCAGTCATCGCAGGATTTCATTGTTGGTTTAGCGCTGAAGGACGTAAAACAGTTTGAATATTTTGTTGTTGTAAGTCAGACTGAATCCTCTGATTTGTCTCCCCCTCGTGGTCGTCCAGGGCGCCAGCGGGACCTCCCGAGACGAGCCGAAGACGACGAAGGTTCGGGATCCAAAGAGTCCTCGTCGGACTCCTCCTCTTCCTCCTCGTCCTCGTCCTCCTCCTCGTCTTCCTCCTCGTCGTCGGACAGCGAGTCCGAGGCCGACAACTTCGCGGAGGGCGGCGGCGACCACGACTACAGCAAAGCCCCCGCCCCCTCCCTCCGGCTCAAGGTCGCCGAGAAGAGGAAACACAAAGAAGACGGGGAAGTTAAAACGAAAAGAGCGAGAGTGCAGGTGGAAGTGGAGGAGGAAGAAGAGGAGGAGGAGGAGGAGGAAGAGGAGGAAGAGGAGCGACCGGTGGAGCTGCTGCTTAAAAATGTGAACGATGAAGACGGAGAAGAGGAGGAGGAAGAGGAGGAAGAAGAAGAGGAGGAGGAAGTCGAGGAGGAAGACGACGGCGACGACGAAGAGGACGAAGAGGAAACGCCGGCGCCGCCGGACGTGGTCTTCCTGACCGCGGCGGCGCCGGCGAGGGGCCGGAGCAGCAAGACCCCACGGGTCAGCACACGCAGCCAGGGTCGCAGGGTCGCGGTCCAGTACCAGGACGGCGGCGGCGACGACTCGGACGAAAACGACGACGATTCGGACGACGACTCGGACGCGGAAGAAGAAGAAGAAGACCCGCTCAACCTGGGCCGGTCCCGCTCGGGCCGGGTGCGCCGCATGACGGAGAAAGCCCGGGTCAGTCACCTGATGGGATGGAGCCACTGACCCGCTTAAAAAAAAAAAAAGCCTCAATTTTTAAAAAAAAAAACCACTTCAGGGATTTCGTTTTTTTGTACAAGGTGTAAATACTGACACATTTATTGACTGATGATTGGTGCTCGCGACCCACCTGGTCTGTGACGGGCCTTCTTGCTGCTCCCCCTCCCCCCCTCCCCCGACACTAAACCATCCTCCTCCTCCTCCTAACCAAAGATGGTCGCCAAAAAAAACGGTGCTGGAGTCTGGATCGACCAGTTCTCCGATCATCCTCTCGTTTCCGCATTACCTTCGTCCCCGAACCCATCGTTCTCTCGTACCGGTGACGACGAAAAGATTATTTTGCACATTAAAAACTCCACATGGCAGCTGAATGATGGAAGGAAAATGGATCCTTTTTTTTATTATTATTTTTTTTTTAGTGCCATCAGGATCTCTGAGGGTCGAGGAGACTCTGTAGTCAACACTGGTGCTGTCCCACTCTGGACCAGAAGGAACGAGGATTTCTTTTTTTTTCCCTTTTCTTTTTTTTGTGTGCGTGAGGATTTTCGATTCTTCGGTGCTTCAGAGCAACAACTGGTGTCTGTAAATAATGCATAAAAAAAATATTATTTTCCTACAAGTTTAGAAACTCTTTAGGCTTCAGACTGTCCTCGACATCATGTGCAAGATTCTATTGTAAATCAAAACGGTGTGACTTTTTTTTTTTTTTTTTAATAAAAACTAAAATCAACTTGACTGACTTTGTTCTGACGCATTTTGTCGACCCCTTAACTACTAGTAATACTATATTCGTTTCTGCTGACGTACGGTAGTGATTAATAGAATGGGAAAGAATCTGCCGATACGATACAAATCACGATACAGGGACAACAATACGATATATTGTGATACTGTAATAACAAGTATATATTTGTAGTATTGTCGAGTACTTTACTCTGGTGTTGTAGAATTTACAGACCACATGACTCTTGACGAAGTCGTAACTGCTTTCATTTGTTTTCAAACTAAAATATGTCCAAACATCATCTTAAAAAGCTGCTGGAGTCGACTGTATCCTCTCGTCCCCAGTCATCGCCGGGATCTCCCATGATTTAACCTTCAGTTGCAGAGGATGTAATGACTGCTGCCGTCTAGGGCCCAGAATTGTAATTGCAACACAAAAATTAACCACTGTGAATATTTTTATGTTCATTGGAAAAAAACAGAATTATTCTTTTAAATTAAAAATATATTGAAATAATAAACGATAAAAAACTATTTAAAAATTAAAATAAAACTATAAAATCTATATATTATTTTTTGGATATTGATATTTTCTAACAGACCTAGAAAAAAGTCCATGACGCAAATTACAATGCCTCATGTTTTTCTGCCTGAAATCTTTTTTTGTTTTTTTATTAATACGCTTTTTCGCTCAAATTTACAGCAAAGAAAAAGGAGTGAAAGATACTTTATATGGAGCATCTTGTTGCAGAGAAACCAGGTCGTGGGTTTCGTCCAACATGAAAACATTGAACGTGTTTTTTTTTGTTCATTGAAAAGCACCTCATGCAAACACAGTTTAGCCCCAAAATAATACTGGCAGCACCTGAGTCTGTAGAGCTGAGCCGAGTCAGACCCGACTGACGAGGTTGAGCGATGACGCATCGTCCTGTCGCGCCGCGCCTAGAAAAAGATGAATTAAGTGATGATGCTCGTTTTATTTTTAAACTATTGTTCTTTCAAACGCAGCCAGAGAGAGAAGGAAAGTCACCAAGAGTTGACCAAGAGATATGAACCCTTGTGTCGTCTCTGGGTCAAAATAAACGACCTCCACCACTGCATATAAGATTCATGGAAGCCAGGGAGGTCGTTGACCCGGGGACAACATGAGGAATACCAAAAACACCTTTGTTTCCAAACCTCCGGGTCACCTTGACCCTGAGATAATATAAGGGTTAAAAGACATGTGTACGTCCAGGGACCTCATGTACTAAGAACTTCGTAGATCTTCTACTAAATATGTCCAGAAACTGAAATCCAGAAGATGGTGCGGCACAAAAATAGAAATAGAAATAGAAAAGCTTTATTCATCCCCAGAGGGGAAACACACTTAAAAATATATATATATATTTATTTGATGTATAAATCTGTGCGCGACACGAATTTAGGCACTTTTCCTTTGTACATCCCAATCAACTTAGAATTAATCGCAGACTTGTTTCTCCCTTTCCATGCCCTCATTTACATATTTAAATCATGTTTAAATTAAGCAGACTCCGTGATTTTTCCTACGAAATTAAGACCTTTTTACTGCTCTTTCCAGTATTGATATCCCCCTTTGTTTGGAACCCCTACTGTCTCTGAGCCCCTCTCCTCCTCTTGGTCTTCCTTCAGTGCTGTATATTTGGGTGATATTTCGGCACTAGTGAACAAGATGAAACCCTCCTCTTGCTCAGATGACGTCCTTCCTTGTAGGCTCTTTATCAAAGTATTTGATGTAATTGCCCCCTGGGTTACCAATATGGTGAACCTCTCCCTTTCCACAGGGGTTTTTCCCAATGCATTTAAAAATGTCATAGTGGCGCCTCTGCTCAAAAAGCTAGGCTTAGACCCAACTGACCTCAGTAATTTCAGGCCTATTTCTAAGCTCCCTTTCTTGTCCAAGATCTTGGAGAAGGTGGTATCTGAACAACTATCTTTGTTCCTAGATCAGAGCGACATCCATGAGAAGTTTCAGTCCGGCTTCCGTAAACATCACTCTACGGAGACAGCTTTATTGAAAGTGTCCAGTGACATCATGATGTCGGCTGACTCAGGTCGATACACTGTTCTGGTTCTCTTGGATCTGTCCTCAGCCTTTGACACAGTTGATCACCAGATCCTGCTGAGAAGACTGAGGGATAAGGTGGGACTGTCTGGGTCTGTGTTACAGTGGTTCTCATCATACCTTTCTGGGTGCAGTTTTAGTGTATCTGACAATCAAATGAGGTCTGAATCAGCAGATCTGTTGTGTGGAGTCCCTCAAGGTTCTGTTCTGGGTCCTTAATTGTTTTTGCTATACTTGATTCCCATCGGTAAAATCATTAAGAGATTTCCTGATGTTTCTTATCACATTTTTGCTGATGACATCCAGCTCTACTGCTCTCTTGATCCAACTGAGCCCCAGAGGCTGAACTTAGTCAATTGTTTGTTAGAAATCAAACATTGAGTGAAAACACTTTACAGCTAAATGTGGACAAAAATGAAACTCTGGTTTTTGTTCCTGATGATAAGGTTCCAGGGTTGAGTCAGAACTTGGGTGACTTAGGTCAGTCTGTCAAACTGAGCCTGAGAAACCTGGGTGTTGCGTCTGATAAAGATATTTCTCTTGTTCAACACTGCAGAAAACTGACCAGAAACTGTTTCCTTCAACTGAGAAAAATCTCTAAACTTAGGAAAATGTTGTCACAACATGATCTGGATCTTGATACAAACTCTGCAGTGAGAATTCTGACCCGCTCTACTAGAAGAACGATCTTCTTCTCTCTTTGTGTTTGATAATCTACTGACTCCTTCAAGAAACATCTTAAGACGTTTTTATTTGTTCAGGCTTTTCCTTGATTTTCTGGAACTCCTGTTGTGTTATCAGTTTTATCTTAATCTTTAAAGTATATATTTTATTGAATGTTGTTTTGATTGTTTAAGCGCTTTGTGACCCTGGTCTGGAAAAGCGCTATATAAATAAAAATGACTTACTTACTTACTTATTACTTACTTTGACGTAAAAGTTGGCTCAGCACGTTTTTAATAACCCCTTCATGTGGCCCCTTGTTAGTGAAGAGGAAAAATTGTTAGAGGGTGAGTCAAGAAGAATGTTGTTCTGTGTCGCTGTGACTCATCAAAAATTGGACAAATTTTGTGTAATTTTATGTTGTTTGTCTTGAGAATATGTGTAAGGTGGCCTGGAAGTGCAAAACATTTTCCAAAGATCTGAGACAAAAGTACTTTCTTCCTGAAGCAAATATACAAACTGTTAAACAAAATAAGATTTTCTTGCAACTAATGTACAAACTTTTGAAACAAAATTACACTTTCCTGAAACAAAATGTATTTTTTACTTAAACAAATATAGTGTATTGAAGTATTGAACCAAATTACAATTTGAAACCAATTTACAAACTTTACATATTTTTATTTAACAAAATGAGAAGTTTTTTTATGATTTCTTAAATTTTTTTATTCATTTCATGTTTTCAATTTTTTAAAATTTGTTTCAAGAGTTTGTAAATGTGATTTGCACTCCCGGGCCACCATAGTTTGAGTCAACAAATCTACAAGGACGTTTTTCAACTATTTTCGTGAATTCAAACATGAAACTAGAAGTTTGTTGCAGCACAATTTATTTTCACAACAGCAAAACATTCACACATGTATTTTTTCTTTTGTTTTTTTTTCACACTTTTACAAAAAAAAGGAACCACGTGACACGTCTGTCTTCAATGTTTGTGACAACACCGGACGCTGTGCTTGACTCACACGTTTAGTTGCTGAAAGAGAGAAACATGAAAACAAGGAGTTCTGTCGCTTCCGTCGGAGATACTGGAGTGTGACGACGCAACAAAAACAAAGTTTTTAGTGTTTTGGGCTATGACATTATACAATTAATTCATTATTTTTTCCATATTTAATTTAAACATAAAGCATTAATTCATTTGTTTCTCTTGGCTACAAGGTTCATTTCAGACACATTTTGATCAGTTCATCTCTAGCTACCATTACAGTATATTCAAGCGGGAATTTACAGCCACGAGCTAATGCTAACGCTAGTGCTAATTCTTCAAGCTAGTCATTTTATGACAAGTCATACAAGTATTACCGATTAATACACTTACCAGTAATAAGTCCTACCGAATGCATTTCAGACATTTCGCACGACACCGAAAACATTGAAAAAAAGGTACGTGATTCTGCGAGTCACCGACGACAACATGCAAACTCTACACACGCTGTAGACATTTTTAGCTCGTTGCTAACTCTGCATCTGGATTAAAAAAAAAAGATTTCTGTACAGCCATTGATACTTGATATGTAATATTTGTCTTCGGAAACCACTTAACACTTTGGATACTTCATTGGATAATCCACGAAAAAACTGTGTCACGAACACGATCCTAAATCACAAACTATAGCACAGTGTTGTGTTTTGAGCAGTAATACCTGAAGTTGACTCGACAACCACGATTCGGTTCACAAATATATCAAAGGGTTCGTCGACCATTTTGACGTCGACCGTATATAGTGTGGATTATGTAGCTGGATTATAATCTGATTATACATGAGGAGGAACAAAAAAAACACGGCGGTCTCGTCGACAGAGGCGGAGCATCACGTCACGTAGATCGAAATGTCTGAGCTCTCCAGGAAGTCGGGGGAACATGCTTCCCTTTCCAAGACTCCCCCCACCCTGGAAGGGGTCTTTCATGCTGTGAGCAGGAGGGATTAAAAGCAACAACTCCCGCTTTTAAAAACGACTTTTACTCTGTTGCCAGAGCCCTTTGCTAAATATTGCCTTTTACGCCGCGCTGTTTGGGCGAGCGCCTCCGCCGCTACACCAGGCCAGTCTGCATGTGGACTTGGAGGGGGTACGGGTGGTAGACGAGCGGAGGCTGGGCCTGGCTGATGTAGAAGCTGCTGTAGATGGGCTCCGTCACGTACGGCGCCGGCTGGTAGAAGCAGGTGACGTTGGCCGTGTTGGGGATGGCGTTCTGCTCGCCCAGCACCCTCAGCGCCAGCACCGTGATCATGTTCAGCGTCTGCCGCCGCTCGTGCCCCATCAGGCACACCGTGCTCTCGTCGATGACCCGCCGCAGGGTCATCAGGTAGTCGTACTTGCTGGCCTCCTGGTGGCCCGTGAAGTGGCACTGCAGGTACGTCTCGATCTTCCGCTGCTGCTCGCCGACGTCCGGGAAGTCGATGAAGAAGCGGGAGCACATGTACCTCTCTAGGGATTTGATCTCCGTCTCACTGGTCGGCTTGAAGTTCCTCACCAGCAGATCGCTGTATTTCAGCAGCCCCCCTCCCCGGATCTCTTCGGGGTGGTGGGTGGCGATGAGGCGCTGGCGGAGGTGATCCATGGCCTGGTCGAAGTCCCCGTACATGCACTCCGCTTCCACCGTTATGGTGGACACGCCCGCCGCCTCGGTCCAGGCGCCCGACCCGCAACCGTTTGTCGTGCTCGCCATCGAGTCTTGTGTTTGCTCCTCACATGGAGAACGTCTCGGTACGACGGAATCGTCCGGTCCCGTCGAGGGTCTCGACTTGCATCGGGCTTTAGGGATCACGCTTAACGCCACGGTCGGAACATCCGTCGATACGTCTTTGGAATCCTGGCCGAGGTTCAGGGTACTCCCGTCATGGGTGGCTTCCAGGGAGGAATCCTTTGTCTGAAGTGGTTTGGGAATATCTATGGGGGGGAACATCTGCGAGGTGAAATCGGACAAATCGTTCAGTAAAGTCCATTTCTCCGGTTTGCTGATACACTTCCGTGACATTTTTCTCTGCAGTTTGGGCGACGGGCAGTGACCCGGGATCACCTTGTGGGACGTGCTGCACGTCTTCTTGGCCGGCGGCGGAGAAGAAATCTCCAGACAGTTGAGCTCCCGACGACTGGTGGCATTTTCAGCCTCGAGGGGAGTCGAGGGGAACGTTGTCTGTTCGTCGCCGCCGCCGCCGCCGCTCTCTGGCTGCGACGCTTCCGTTTGTTCTCCGGCGGGCGCTCGAGGAGAGCGTGAGTCAGACTCCTCCGTTCCCTCCGGCTTCAAGCCGACCTGCGTCATCAGTGAATTACTGACATTGGTGAATAAAGTTTTCGCAGATGAAACCAAGAGGTAATGATCGCTTAATTGTCGTTGCTCTTCCCTGCGGATCTCGAAAACGAGTTCCTCTGACGGCGGCGGCGTCGCTTCCCCCGCTCCCGACTGGGGCTTTAAACTCACGTCTTTAGGTTCCTTCACCCACGGCTCCTCTTTCTGTTGAACCACTTCACCTGGAAGATCTTTTTCTGCTTCTTCAATACTTCCCTTTGAATTTGCGACGTCCTCTCCCGCCGCCTTCGGTGAGTCCCCCTCCAAAACGTTCGGGACTTTAGGGCGTTCTGGCTTTTTGTCGTCGATTTTCCCGAGCGATCCTTTTTGAGAACCTAAGGACAAACCGCCGAGTTGTCTCCTCTCGGCCTCCCAGTAGGACTCCAGCATACTGTTGAGGATGATCTGAAAAGAATCCACGCTGAACTCGAACTGTCTTCGCAGGGAACTGACGAACCTCAGGACCACCGTCTTGGCTCGGTTGTTGGACAGCGAGATGAGACTCCACTTGTCGTACTCGTTGAAAACCTTGACCATCTTCTGCACGTACGCCTCCTTCATGGTCAGGCACGTGATCTTCCGGCGGTTGACCCCGAAGGGCAGCAGGTCTCTGAGGCTGCTCAGCACCACCTCCTTGATGACCTGGAAATCCTCCTGCCTGGGGAGCTCCACTCCGAAAATGATGTCCAAGTCCCCCGAGCTCAGGCCGTTGTCCCTCACCAGGACGTGGCTGGCGGCGGCGCCGTTGAGACGGATGTCCTTGACGTGGATGTCCTTCTCCATGAGGCGATCCTTCACCAGACGGATGATGTCTTTGGCTCTCACCTGGAGCGTGGGGAAGTTCCCGCGCCCGTGGATCGGGATCACCTCGGTCAGGACTTTGTGCAGAGCGTGAAGTTGATCGACGGATAAGTTGTATAACTTTTTCTCCGTTTGAAGCTCTGTCATTATCACCTGCAGGAAATAGAATACTGTTAGCATCAGACATGTTTCTGGCTCCCCCAGTGGCCGAGCAGTGTAACTACAACGTTGGTGACCTCTGTTGCCCCATTTTGTGCAAAATATTCTTTATGTTGGCAAGAACATGGCGATACGTTACGTATCATGATACAGGGGCAACAATATGATATATTGTGATACTGTATGAACAAGAATATATTTGTAGTATTGGAAAGTACTTAAGTTCTTGAGTAAATTATGTTCACCCTAGTTTTATCATCAGCAAGGGTGTGTATTGAAAAGTATCTGGCGATATGATACGTATCACGATACCTGGGCAACAATATGATACATTGCGGTATGTTGTGATACTGTAGTAACAACGATATATTTGTAGTATTGTCCAAGTACTTGACTCTGGTTGGCAGAATTTACAAACCACATGACTCTGCTTTCATTTGTTTTGAAACCAAAATATGTCCAAACATCAGCTTTAAAAGCAGCTAGAGTCGACTGTATCCTCTTGTCCTTAGTTGTCGCCAGGATACTGCGGGATTTAATTGTTCCTTTAGATGAGGGGGACGTAATGACTGCTGCCATCTAGTGGGCGGAAGTTTCATTATACCGACAAAATGAGCAAACGCTGTTAATATTTGAATGTTAATTGTGTTTTTCTTTTATTTGATAAACTCTTAATATACATAATGTATACAATAAACAGGATAAATATATTATATGATTTCAAAGCCATATAAATATACATTTTATATATTTATTTAATGGATACAGTGCAGTAGAATATTGATAAAGTACAGTGAGAAAAGTCACGTGATATTTAAGTGTATCAATATTTCAAAGAGAAAAATGTAATTGAAGAAAGACTTGCTCTGATTGGATCATTTTTTTTAAATCTCACAAACAACAAACACATGAACTGTTACCTCGAAGAGAAGTTGTTTTTCAAGATATTCTTGTTGGTCCGTGACTGTTGAGGACACGTGACTCTTTGTGTTACCGCATCGCAGGCTTTTTTTATCTACGTTTTCTTTTCTTTCTTTTTTTTTATATATAATCATGATTTTTTTTTATATAACTGATGTGCGATCAGATAAGTGTGTACTGCTGTTGTGATGTGACAACACAGTATTTTTAGGAGAGGATCAGGTACGTCATCATGAGCAGCTGATGACTCACTCCCCACAAGGACCTTTAAAACTCACAAAAACGTCACAGATGAAGGAGTTATGAAAGGAAAAAATAGAATATTTTCTGTTAAAAAATAATAAAGATTTCTCTGAAAAAATTATTCAAGATATTTTCCTATATAAATATTATTTTATCTGAGTGATGCATATAATTATGAGTAAAACTCCTGACATTTTAAGTTATTTATTTTTTATTAAATGATAAAGATGTGGTTGCGATGGTCAGAGGGGGGTCAGGGAGGGGTTCACGATCACCACAGCGCCCCCTACTGACGCGTTAGAGTAACACCATCGTGGTCCTGCAGCCACTTTGTAGATCATATGAGTCATACAGCCACAGATAGGTTGTTGGCTTGTGCGCAAAAAAAACATGTATTGTTGCGCAGACACGAATAAAGAACGTTTTAACTCCTGATATCAATAGTAGATCTATATTATATTGTGTATAATTATATTTAGTATTTTAAAAAACAATCTCTGGGGATCTAACTCCATATAAATTGATGTACATCGTTTTTTAGATGTTTTATATTTCATTTATTCAAGAATATGGGTTAAAAAAAAAACTTACCTGTCTTGATTTGCAGCTCTTTGACTGACTGTTAAAAAAAAAAAAAATCCAGCAAAAGTATCCGACAAAGACGCGTCAGAGCCACAGACGTTATTAAACAAGTGATGCTGTTTCCATGGTAATGGCGCGTCACCGATTCTTCTCGCTGTCACGACGCTTTTTGTTTTCCCTCCAACTTCCAACGTGCGCCCGGTGGACGGAGAAGTGTTCGGGATCACGGGGGCAAAAGTTTGCCGGGTGCCGAGCGGAGACGGCGGGGAGTCGTTCTGAAGGAACCAGCGCTCTGCCGAGCCTGTGGTTGCGGGGTGAAGCTGCCTCAGACGGGGTGAGTCATCCTCTCTCCCCGCGATCCAAGCATCATCTCGGGCCGCCCTGGTCGCTTCCATCCGGGCTTAAATAAAAAACAAGTTGCCACGACGACTCAGAAAGATTTCTATATAAATCACATTTTTTATTTTTTTTTTCAATTTGATTTGTTTTTAAAAGGAGGGAAGGGAAGTTCCCACCAAGTGACGTCAACTCGTGACGGTGACGTCGCTCATGTTTTGGTGAGACACCAGGAAGTAGAACATGAGAGACGGAAATGTGTGTTTTTAATGTTTAGGATTTTAAAATTAAATATACAATATTGGTTTAATATCGTCAACATAATAAACGTATTTTTCTTAATAATAATAGTGTTTTTAAGAAATAGTTATTTATAAAAAAAAAAAATCTTTTCAATAATGTGCATATTGAAAGGTCGAATTAATATTTTTTTTGGAGCAATTTAATAAAATAAAACTTTTTAAAAATGAATGTTTTTTTTACACTTTGAATTTGAAATTTTAATTATAATAATTAAAAAAATAAGTTTCATTTGAATGTGTTTTTATTCATATACTTTTAAATTCAATATCAAAATGTATTATAGTAACAACATAATCTGTTTTTAATATATATATATATATATATATATATATATATATATATATATATATATATATATATATATATATTTTAAGTAGTCCACGGAAGTATGTCTTCAGAATAAAGAATTTTAAACAGATTTTATTAATCAATTTTTTTTAAAATAATTTAAATCGTTCTTTTTTTTAAATGTTGAATGCCAATAATTCGTATATTGAAAGGTTGTATTCCATTTTTTTGGAGCGATTTAATAAAATAAAACTATTTAAAAATGAATGTTTTTTTTTTACAATTTTAATTTGATATTTTAATTTTAATAATTAAAAATAAAAAATATTCAATATGTAATGTGTTTTCATTCATATATTTTTTAATTCAATATAAAAATGTATTATAGTAACAACATAATCCTTTTTTTTTAATGAAAATATATATTTTTTAAAGTAGTCCATGGAAGTATAACCGTGCCTTCAAAATACATTATTTTAAACTGCATTTTTGAGATCAATTTTCTTTTTTTTAAAGAATTTAAATATATATATATTTTTTCAATTATTAAATTCAATAATTCGTATATTGAAAGGTTGAATTAGATTTTTTGGGATAATCTAATAATAAAAAAGCGAAATTAAAGTTTTTTTTTACACATATTCTTAAATATTCAAATGACAATAATTCCAAATTAAATGTTCTCAATGTATTGTTTTTTTCTTAGTTTGTTATTTTAAATTAGTCTATGGAAGTATATCAAGTGCCGTCAGAATACTGAATGGTCGAATTAAAACATTTATTGAATGGTTAAATTTAACATGTAAAAATATTTTTTTAATACCTTGTAAATTGACATGTAATTTTAAACACAAACTTTATGTAAAAAATATATTTTCCAAATAAATTCTTTTTACACCTATATTTTAACATTGTTATACCAATAACGTTCAAACAATAAGTTTAATAAAAATGTAAAAGTATAATAGTTTCAGGGAGGGACGGGACATTCTCACGTGACGTCACCTCGTGACGGTGACGTCAGTCATATTTTGGCGAGACCAGGAAGTACAACAACAGCAACACATACCGAAGCGACGGGAGTTTCGCTCGTAAATTCGTCGCTTTAACTCGCTTTTTTCTTGGACTTTTCTTCAAATATTTCGCCTGGTGACTGTCGGATCGTCCAGGACCCTCGTGAAGATGCCAGGCTTGGATAGTATCCTTTTTTTAAAAACGATCTTTACGAGTGACGCAGCGTCACGAACATGTAGCACAACAAGACGTTTAGAATCCAAACTATATGCGTCTTAAATGTATCCGAGGAGACACTTTAGTTGATATTTATGTACTTTACGCTTTTTATAACTTGATTTTATAAGTTACAAGTTTGTTCAGACGGTAAACATAGTAGATGTCGTTAAAGGCCTCGACTGTCGTCGATGCTAAAGGTTCGTATTCTAGCAACTAAAGTGTCGAAATATGTGAATTGAATTCAGTTTCACGTGATAATAGATGGAAATAGAAAGTGTACGTCATAGCCAGGTGTGTTTCCGGTTTATGTTACGTGATTCTAGAGGCGGACAAGCGATCTGGGTCACCATAGTAATGCTACCCATATAATGTTACACATTATTTTTAAATAAAGTTACAACTTAACGGCTTCCGTTGAAACCTTTATGGATAAAATCACCCAGGATTAAAAATGAAACAATTAGAAATCCGAATTATTAGGTTTACCTCGTCTGACTAAGCAGTAACAAAAACAAACTGACTAAGCAATAACAAAAACAAAAAAAATACTGTTATTAAATTCTGCTTTTTGACTTTTATTTGTTCAGGCTTTTCCTTGATTTTCTGGAACTCCTGTGTTGTTCTCAGTGTTATCTCGACCTTTTAAGTATATATTTTATTGAATATTGTTTTGATTGTTTAAGCGCTTTGTGACCCTGGTCTGGAAAAGCACTCTATAAATAGAAATTACTTACTTACATACTTAATATGAAACTATCTCCTGGTGATTTCAACAACAGATCTGTTACCGCTCAGGGAAGAATATGGGTGTGACTGTTCCGAGCATTCACTCAGGGCAGAGTTCATGAATGACGCTTTTAATCGACGAAGACAGACTAAGATCCATCACTTATCATCTCTGTGTCTTTGGACTATAGGTCGAAACCAATACTGCGTCTCCAGTGAACAGTCGGGCGAGGTTTTTCAGATCACAGTCACGGTTCTGACATCATTCAACGCTTTCATACTCCGTGATTTAAGCTTCTGTATTCTCAAAAGTTGTGGAGGTAAAAGTATGACATGGCGATGCAGTCAGGTGATGCTTTTTTTCAGATCTTTCCTAATGTATTGACATGTAACGTTATCCTAATAACATTACTGTTAGTTCTCTCTACAAGGCTGTATTATTATGTTATGATTGACTAGAGAAAATGTTGTTTTTTAGCTAAAATATGGGGTTGAACAACAATGTTTTGCTAATGTTTTTCTTCTCGCATTAATTTGCTTTTAAATATTCTTAATGACTCATCACATTATTTTGAAATGACTCTCTTATCTAAGAGAAATGAAGTGTTAAAAAAACGGTTCACCCTGGTTTTATCATTGGGTCGTCAGCAGGGGTGTGTATTGAAAAGTATTTGGAGATAAGATGCATATAACGATACAAGGGCAAAGATTACGATACATTGCGGTATGTTGTAAACTGTAGTAACAACGATATATGTGTAGTATTGTCGAGTACTTAACTCTGGTGTCGCAGAATTTACAGACCACATGACTCTTGTCGAAGTCGTAACTGCTTTCAACTGTTTTTAAACCAAAATATGTCCAAACATCAGCTTTAAAAGCTGCTTGAAGGCAACTGTATCCTCTCGTCCTCAGCAGTCATAATTCATTTAGCTGCGGAGGACGTGACTGCTGCCGGGAGTTTTTAACACAAAAATAAACAATAATTGCAAGGTAATCGTAAATAGAAAAATCCAATTATTTTATTTGTTTTGAAATGAAAATATGTCCAAACATCAGCTTTAAAAAAAAATGCTGGCGTCGAGTGTATCCTCTCGTCCTCAGTTGTTGCGTAACTCTTGCGAGATTTCACGCTCAGTGAGTAAAACGTAATGAGTGCTGCCATCTAGCAGGCAGACGTTTAATTGCAACACAAAAATGAACAAACGCAGCGAACAATAGAATTATTTTATCTTACAAACACTTTATTGAAATATAAACCATAAAAGAACTATGATAAAAAACAAGATTAAGCGAAAAAATACACGATATTGAAGTGTGTCGATATCTTTTTTTAATACCCCGAGTGCTTTCTAATTTAGGATTAGTAGTCAAGTATTATCAATTCGTGTTTTTTATTTATTTATTTTTGGTCTTGATTTATCCTTAACGTAACATCCCAGAACACCTCTTCAGTTTGAAGTTCGCTGCCAAGCAGCTTCAGTCAAACGCCAAGAAATGCGACAAAGACGAAAAAACGGAGAAGGCGAAAGTCAAGAAGGTAAAAACGTGCGCGACCGATCCGGTCCGATCCGGTCCGTGAGTCTCTGCGGCCGCTTGACTCTCGTTACGCTTCCTTCCCGCCTGTCCAGGCCATCCAGAAGGGCAACATGGAGGTGGCCCGGATCCACGCCGAGAACGCCATCCGACAGAAGAACCAGTCGGTCAACTACCTCAGGATGAGCGCCAGAGTGGACGCGGTAGCAGCGCGGGTCCAGACCGCCGTCACCATGAACCAGGTTTTTAAACGGCTTCAAATTAACACTTTTAATCCCTAAAATGTTTAACACATTCGACTTCTTCTTCTTCTCAGGTCACAAAGTCCATGTCTGGAGTTGTGAAGGGCATGGACAGTGTCCTGAAGACCATGAACCTTGAGAAGGTAAATGTTGAGGGAAAAAATGTATATAAATAGAAAATCATGACTTAAGTTTGACCCTTTTTTTTCTGTTAGATCTCGGGTCTCATGGACAAGTTTGAGCATCAGTTCGAAACCCTGGACGTCCAGACGGCCCAGATGGAAGACACCATGAGCAGCACCACCACACTGACGACACCACAGGTGACTCGCACAACTATTAAGTTCTTTGGTTCTGTTGAATCGGTTCTAACAAATGTATGATGTGGTTTAATGTTTGTCAACTTGAGGAAATGGCCTCGTTTGGTTTTATAACTTTGAATTACGTGTCACTTCAGGCTGGTTTATTGTTTTATAACATAATGTATGTCAAGTTCACTTCCTTGCACGATGTGTTTTGTCTCTAATCCTCACCTGTGGAGCAACTGGGTCGACTAGTGACATAACGGGCTTCAAATCGATTCTATGAAAGTATATTAGTGCCATAATAATAATGAATGGTTTCATTTTAAAATTTCAACCTACAAATATTATTTATTACATTTAATATTAAACGTTATTATTCAAAAAACAATTTAACATTTCAATATAAAAATCATTAATTAAATTATTTTAAAATAATAATTTGATGCTTTAACAAAAGAAAACAACATTTGAAATGTTCAATGTTCAATCAATATCAATCAATATTTTGACGCCACTGATGTAATGAATCTATTTTTAAATCATTTCTAGAATTAATTCATGATATTAAAAAAATGAAGTTCTAAGTATTTAACTTGGTATTGTCTTAAAAATTAGGATATATTAGTATTAAAGTGCTTTTAGGTGCTTATTTGTTTGAGTCAAAGTTGCTAAGTTTCTATGTTTGTGCATAAAACGTGACTCGGAGGCTCATATATTGAACTATATTCTTGTTGTCAGGAGAAATATATAGAAGTATATCAGTGCCATCATGATTTGCTGTGAAAAAATGAAAGAGATATTGAATTTATGACATTTATTTTTTAATTATTAGAAATACAAAATTTAAAATGGGTACATTTAGAAAATATTCAAATTTGTAAATTCGAATTAAATTAATTAAATATAAAACAATTCAACTTTTCGAAATATACATCATTTGATTTTTAATTTCTTTTTTTTTTAAAGAAGAATGAATAAAATAGTTACATTAAACTTTCATGGCGCTGATGTACTTCCGTAGAATCCCGTGGTTTAATTCTCTCTTGACATGTTTCAGAACCAAGTGGACTCTTTGATGCATGAGTTGGCGGACGAAGCCGGGTACGTCTTTATTCATCATCATTTCTGGACAGGAATTAAAAGCAATCAACTAACAAGTGTTAAAAAACTCGTGTTTTTAGGTTGGACCTCAACATGGAGCTCCCTCAGGGACAGACCGGGTCGGTCGGTACGAGCGTGGCGTCCGCCGAACAGGTGCTGTTCATTCACACGTGTGTCAACCATGACAGATGATTTTAACTTCTTCTTCTTCTTCTTCTTCTCTCGAAGGAGGAACTGTCCCAGAGACTCGCCAAGCTGCGAGATCAGGTGTAGACGACCAGCTGGGGGCGCCGGAGTTGGCCGTACACTACCTGAACGTTGCTTCCAAATATGCTACGACTACATGTTGCTTCCCCTCCTGATGTGTTTCCTTGTATCTACCGCATCTGTTTCTTGTCGATGGAATCCATTTTGGATCCAGAATCACCTCCTGTCTCGGCTTTTTCCGGTCTCTTTTTTTTTTTTGCTGATTCTTCAACGTTCATTTTGTTTGTATTTAAGGCGAATGTTGGAGGTTAAAGAATATTTCTTTGTTATATGATTGCAACATGTTTATGATAAAGATCCTTTTATTATCTGCTGAGGAATCGTTTTAAAGACGTGACGGTGTCAGACTTACAGTATCTTCACTCGAAAGGTGGACAGTTTTTTTTTTGTTGCAAACAATAAATCACACGAGTTACTTTGTCTGTCTTTGAAATGATATGGAAGTAGGTTTTTCTTTCTTTCTTTGTTCTCTAATTGTTGTTGAATGAATTTTCATCAGTTAAAAAACTCATTTTCATTATAAAAAGGTTCATTTAATAAAATTATTTTCAATAAAAAATGTCTTCAATTGAAAAAAGGTTTCACTGGAAAAGAAAGTTGCTTCAATGTATATGTAAAAAAAAAGATAACAAAAACATAATTGCGTCAATAAAAATATTAATCAAAAGATAAGTTGCTTTAATTCATTTTAATATTAATATAAAATTGCTAAAATCAAATAGAAGATTCAAATCAAAAGGGATATTTTGAAACTCAAAAAGTTGATTCATATTAAATAATATTTTTCTTTAAAAGTAAAACATTTCTTTAAAAAAAAGTTTATTCATTAACATGGTTTCTATAGAAAAATTGGCTCAAAATAAAAATATATTTTCAATAAAAAATGTTGCCTCACTCAAAAAAGTGTCTTCAAGTGAATAAATGCTTTCAATAAGAGAAAAACGTTACATCAAAAAAGTTGGTTCAATCTGATACATTTTTCTATAGGAAAATTCACTTTAATAAAACAATATATTTTCAATAAAGAAGATGCCACAATAAAATAGTGTCTTCACTATTTCAATCCATACAAAAAAGTATTATTTCTATAAGTAAAAAGTTGCTTGAAACCAAAAACATACAATATTTTCAATAAAACAAGTGGCCTCAATAAGAAAAAAAATCCCTTCAATCATGAAACAAATAAATGTTTCTTTAATCAATCAATATATAAGAAATATTTTAAATAAAAAATGTTTTATTTCGGTAATCTTTTCTGTGTTTGGGGCAAATTATTGGACATTTGTGTCCTAATTATTAAATCCCAAAAATGCATCAAAACATTTAAGTAGTTTTTTATAAGTGGAAAAAAATGTTGTTTAAAATATAAAATAAATAAACAAATGATAGATTTCTTTCGTATGCAAATGATCAGCTGACTTGATTTCGTCACAATCCTGATGTGATCAGCAGAGAATGAATAGTAAATGATTAAATTTATTCTTTCTTTATTTATAAACCTTCAGTAGCGACTAGAAAGTTTTCACTGGTGAAAAAAATGAACCCATCAAAAGGTGAAATAACCAGGAGGTCTCCATCGTCACCTTCTGGGCGGAATTTAAAAGATTCATCCGAATTAGGTAAATAAAATGTTATTATTTAATGGGGTTTTTTTTTGTTTAAAAAAATTCTATTCATTTTGGGGTAAAAACAGGCGAGCCTGCAGTCAAAACTGAGGGCAAAGGATTATTGAGCCATCATGTGACATTTGCGTAAACAGGAAGCAGCTGATCTTGACTCGCTGTTTTTAATCTAGTAATGTTCGCAGTTTTAGGGTCGAAAACGAGTCGCTTAAGTGAACCTAACTCAATGTAAGTTACCTTTTTATACTGTTTAACTTAACCTGGTGAACTAGTCGTACGTGAATTTGGCGAGTCTTTCAACACTGCATGGCATTAGCTCCTGAGCTAACCTCAGTTAGCATCGCTGTAAATCTGGACAGAACTAGAATTATTTATATATTCAAGGGTTTAAAAACTGTGTGTGTGTTGAGTTTTACTGTCGTTGTGTTACTTTGGTTGGTGAGGAAGTGCAAGTAGGTCGCGTCGTGTCGTTGACACTGAGGTGAAAAGTATTTGTTGTTTCTCCAGCTGAGAGAAGGAAGAGGACAGCTGCAGAGAAACGCTCTTCTTCGGGTCTGTCCGAGGTGATGTCCGGCTCAGCCATGAAGAAAAAGGTCAGTTGTCTCTGGATCTAGGATGATATTTAAGTTGTAAACAATCCTGAAGTGAAAATACTTTCACCAAGACTTATACAGTAGCTTCACTCGAATGGTTGAAGGTTATTTTCAGCGACAATAAATCATATACAGTACTTGCTGTACTTACTGTACTTCTTGACTTGTCTGTGAAATGAAATTTGTAGAAAAGATTTACAGTTACTTGGATTATTTATGTTTTACAGTGGAAAATTATTTAGAAATGATATGGAGATAGATTTTGTTTTCTAGTTGTTGTTAAAAAAAAGTTGCTTCAGTATAAAAAAACAGAAATAAAGTGTCGTGTATATACTGTATATTAAAAAGTTACCTCAATATTGCTTTTATAATGAAACCAATTTAAAGAATAGCTTCCATTTAAAAAGGATTTCAATAAAAACAATACAATTCTTTAATTTAGAAATAATAAATAAATTCATTACAAAATAAGTAACCAAAAAAAACAAAAGATGCAAAAAAAGTTGCATTAATAAAAATATATGTTTTAAAAGTTCCTTTAATAAAACTAAATTCAATTTAAAGAAAGTTGATATCGAGGATATATATCTATATAATAATAATAATAAGAAGAAACATCTTAAGACTTTCTTATTCGTGCAGGCTTTTCCCTGATTTTCTGGGACACCTGTGTTTCTCTGTGTTATCTTGATCTTTTTAGTATATATTTTTTATAGTGTATTTATAGCGGTATATTCTTTTTTTTGATTGTTTAAGCGCTTTGTGACCCTGGTCTAGAAAAGCGCTCTATAAATAATAATTACTTGCTTACTTACTTATATAAAAGGATATAGATAGATAGATAGATAGATAGATAGATAGATAGATAGATAGATAGATAGATAGATAGATACAAGTTTATAATACAAATACAAATATATATACAATATACAAAAACTACTACGATTAAAAAGAAATTCAGAATATCAGAATATGAATCAAAAACTTTTATTGCCAGTGTTGTAAACACAACATAGGATTGTTTTTCTGGTGTCAGTACAGAATCAAATAATTAAATACCTTCAATAAAAAGATAAGTCGCCTTAATCATAAAAGGGTTTTCAATAAAAAATGTTTTGCTTCAAACTAATTGAAATCAATAGACAATTTTACATCATTTAACCATCGTAAATGAAATAAATCTCCTCAATTCAGCTTCACAATGAACTATCAAGTCATGCATCTCATTTAAACATGTCATGTTTTATAACTCGCCATCATTCGTAACATTGTGTTTGTAGGTGTTACTGATGGGGAAAAGTGGGTCTGGAAAGACCAGCATGAGGTCAATAATATTTGCAAACTACATTGCTCGGGACACACGACGCCTTGGAGCCACAAGTGAGGAGAACCTTTTTTTCCTAGACTTCTCCTTTTATTGACTCTCCCTGACTCTTGTTCTTTTCTTTCCTCCAGTTGATGTGGAGCACTCGCATGTACGATTTCTGGGAAATCTAGTTCTCAACTTGTGGGACTGTGGAGGGTAAAGTATTTTCTCCTCTTTTATATGGATTTGTAGTGCATTGAAAAAGTTGTAGAGGTTCATTATGTGATCAATTCATGGGACCCAAAAATAGTATTTTTCATATTAAATGAATCATTTTATTGTTTTAATGATGTGATTTTAACCCGTCTAATAGTACAGATTGATTTTAGTTAAAAAAAAAGATATCCTCTAACCCCAATACAGCGAACCCCTTCCAGTAGTTATCAGACAAAAAAAAAAAAGAATACAAATTTTACTTAAATACTTAAAATACTAAATTTTAGCCTACATAACTGATAACTTTCACAAGTGAATTCACAGTATTTAAAAATATATAAACACATTTAAAATCCTTAAATGTTATTCCAAAATATACAGTTTATAAGCCTTATGTTTTAATTATGTTTTTACTGACTGACCGTGAACCAATTTTATGTGGTACGCAAACGGTACCGTAAGTCACCTCAGTATTACTAAGCGAGGCTCCTTTAGTATTACGCCTCGCTTAGTAATACTAGACGCAACACTTTATTCATTAAGTAATATACAAACATTTTAAACCCTGTATAGGTACATTTAAAATTGTTTTACTTGTCGTATCTTTTAACGATGGTTCATAAAGCTGGTGAGCCTTCGCTGTCAAAGTCCCAAAACTTTATTGACATCACAGTCTTGAGTCCCGCGTCACATGACCAAAACACAAGGGGAGAAAAAGAGAAAAAAACCATGAAAGAGGTTATTTATTTTGCTACCTAGTTAGGATTTGATATCTGTGTAACCGTTTACACGTGAAGACGTTGACAACACTGGTTCAAACCCGTCCCCCCTCGTCCCCCCTCAGCCAGGACACGTTCATGGAGAACTACTTCACCAGCCAGAGGGACAACATCTTCCGAAACGTGGAGGTGCTCATTTATGTCTTCGACGTGGAAAGCCGCGAGCTGGAGAAAGACATGCACTACTACCAGTCGTGTCTGGAGGCCATTCTGCAGAACTCCCCGGACGCCAAAGTGTTCTGCCTCGTGCACAAGATGGATCTGGTGCAGGAGGACCAGAGGGATTTGGTGAGTACACAACCGCTTTGTTACATGTAGCTCCATCTTAAACCGTCCGAAAAATGTCTTAGAAAGAAAATGTTTTACAGTGTTATAATATATATTCATCAAAACATTTCAAAATAAAATAATAATATAAAGTCGCACAACTCCCGACAAACAGGAATATTAGTGTCAAAAGTGTTTTTCTTGCAGATCTTTAAGGAACGCGAGGAAGACTTGAAGAGACTGTCCAGACCGTTGGCCTGCACCTGCTTCAGGACGTCCATCTGGGATGAAACTTTGTACAAGGTACAGATGTTTGGCTGATATTCACTCCTTCAACACAACTTCAGCCCCAAAAGATTTCTTTTTTTCAAGATGGCTGCTAGAAAAACGAATCCATGTTTCAAACATGTGTTGCTGCTGCTGATCGTGACCGATATCATCTGTTCTGGGGGAAGAGTCTGAGTCAGTGTTTTCAGTTTCAAGTTTCAAGCTTTTTTAGAGCCTTATAAAGTTAACAGGGGGATAAACTGACGCAACAAGAGTCTTCCTCTCGTTTAGAAAACCAATGCACATGTAGGTCTGTGACGAAGACATTTTTTAATTGCAGTTACACCGTTCTGACACTGTGGGGAGCAAGAAACTGTATTATCAAATTTGCGCATTCTTGCTTTAATAAAGGCTTAATAATCAACTTCTGAAAGAAAACTAAAGATACTTCAGTACTTTCTTATTCATGAATAGGGTTGTGAAAAAAAAAAAACTATTCACTTGCATTTACGATATTTTTTGCGATGATGCTGTATCGATATGTATATTCAACACCAATGTATACCTATATATATATATATATATATGTGTATGTATGTTTTTTTCTTACTTTTTATGGTTTATATTTTAATAACAAGTGTATAATAAGTGTATAAAAAAAGATAATTTATATTTTATTAACAGTTAACGTGCACATTTTCTCTGGTCACAAGGGGATGACTGAGGACAAGAGGATACAGTCGACTTCAGCAGCTTTTAATGCAGTTGTTTGGACATATTTTGGTTTAAAAAAAAAAAAAATGAAAGCAGATCACCGGAGTCAAGTACTCGACAATACTACAAATATATACTTGTTATTACATTATCCCACGTATTGTTGCCCCTGTATCTGTTGACTGACTGTTGGCGATTCTCTCCCCTGATCGTTCCATGTTTGCAGGCCTGGTCGAGCATCGTCTACCAGCTCATCCCGAACGTCCAGCAGCTGGAGACCAACCTGAGGAACTTTGCTCAGATCATAGAGGCAGATGAAGTCCTGTTGTTTGAAAGAGCCACTTTCCTGGTCAGTGCAGCCTCTTTTTTAAAATTCATCTCATGTTGATATGTTGATAAGAAACCACCAGAGAAGGACGAAACTCTAAAAATGAGTCTTGACCTCTTCAGGTGATCTCACACTATCAGTGCAAAGAGCAGCGCGACGCTCACAGGTTTGAGAAGATCAGCAACATTATCAAGCAGTTCAAGCTCAGCTGCAGGTGAGTCGACGCTTAACCGTCCTGTGGTTCATTCATACTCATGAATGAGTGGTTTCTGCTCTCCAACAGCAAACTGGCCGCTTCCTTCCAGAGCATGGAAGTTAGAAACACCAACTTTGCAGCCTTTATCGACGTCTTCACCTCCAACACATATGTCATGGTCATCATGTCCGACCCCTCGATTCGTAAGTGCATCAAACCATCATCGTGAATGAACATGAACGCACATGTTTTTCTCAGTACAATGACATGGTTACTAGCTATAGTGATGTAAGAACTTAATATAAACTCGTTATTATTATTATATAGAGGACATCAGAATATTGAATTTCAATGGTTAAAACTTTTTTCTTTCAAGCATTTAGATATTTTTCTAATTTTCTAATTTGTATATTAAAAGGTTACATTTGTTTTTGTTATTTTTGAATTTAACATTATAAATTTAAATGTTTTTTTTAAGCATTAATTTATTGTTTAAATAATTATATATATATATAATAATAATAATAATAATATATAATATTTTAATTAAATCTATATTGAAAGAGATCATTTTCTTTCGAGAATTTATCTAATTGAATAAAATAAATTGAATATTTTCAAAATGTATTTTTTTCCTACACATACAGTTTGATATTCTAATTCCATCAACTCAAAAAACAATTTTCTAAATGTATATATTTAAATCAAATCATAAAAGGTGACACTATTATACCGTACATTGTTTTATATTTAATTTAAAAGCCTACAAATGAAAAAAATACATTTGTATCGCTGCATTCGTAAATAGTTCAGAGTTTCGAAAATATGTTGATCATTTGAATAAGAATATCAAAATCGTTTTGAAAATATTACATTTTAAATTCAATGATTAACACAATCATTTTTTATCTACAAATTATTGAATTGAATTATTCAATAAAAACAAATTCTACCTGTCCATATGGAAATGATTGGATTCAATTATTAAAAAATAATCAAATGCGACAAAAAAACGACAAAAAACATTACTTCCATAAAAAACAAAAATCTAGATTTCCACATTTAAAATTTTGAATTCAACCATTAAATATTCATCACTTATATTCGTCCCAACAAAAGTACTTTGAGCTTCATTATAATCAACCAGAAATGTTTCTCTCCTCAGCGTCTGCAGCGACTCTGATTAACATCCGTAATGCTAGGAAACACTTTGAGAAGTTGGAGCGCGTCGACGGACCGAAGCACAGCCTGCACATGAGGATGCGTTAAAGCTGGAAACGTTCCGCATCAGGTGGAAACTCTTTAAACCAATCAGTTCACCAGCCCACACATGGCTCCGCCCCCTTTTCCTCACATCCACATGGTTCCCACAGTTTACCCTCAAAGTCAATCACAGTCTGATTTCTACACACAAGTATCATGGACGGTGATTTTTTTTTTTTTTCTGTTAAATTCGTGTCCTGCTGCGTTTGTATAATAAATACAAACGAAGATTTGTTTGACATCATTGCTGTCATGTTCTTGATCGTTGTCTTTTTTTTTCAAAATCGTCTTACAAACAAAAAAAGGTCCAGGAAACATCTTAAAGAATATATTTCAATAATACAACCTTGAACACTCTTTTCTGGAGTATTTTATTTGTGGCTCGTGCTTTATCAAGGGTGTAAAAAAATAAATGCATACAATAAATGAGTAAATATCGCATATTTATATTTGTATATTTAAGTTCTTCATTTTGCCGTATAATAATAAATAAAAAAAATGTCATCATAGTTATTTATGGTGTGTTTTATAATCCCTCTTTAAAAATTGACATATTTACGGCGTTTTTGTGTTGCAATTTAACTCCCGGCTGCTAGATGGCAGCAATCGACACGTCCTGCAACTAAAGTAACAACGTGATCACGCGATATCCTGGTGGTGACTGAGGACGAGAGGATACAGTCCACTCCAACTGATGTTAGGACATACAGTATTTTGGTTTCAAAACAAATGAAACGACTTCGTCAAGAGTCATGTGGTCTGTAAATTCTGCAACACCAGAGTCAAGTACTCTGACAATACTACAAATATATCCTTGTTACTACGGTATCACAATATATCGTATTGTTTCTATGTATTGTGATTAAGGGTGTTGTTGCGATTCTATTCCAAGTTATTGTATTTATATTCAACAGCACTGTGCTGATTATATGTATAAACAATGTAATCCTCCTAGATCAGGGCAATTACTGAGGATTAGAGGATACAGTGAACTCCATCAGCTTTTAAAGCTGATGTTTGGACATATTTTGGTTTCAAAACAAATGAAATCAGTTACGACTTTGTCAAGAGTCATGTGGTCTGTAAATTCTGCAACACCAGAGTCAAGTACTCAACAATACTACAAACATATCCTTGTTTCTACAGTATCACAATATATCGTATCGTTGCCCCTGTATCGTGATGGTATCGGCAGATTCTTGCCAATACACAGCCCTATTGTTAAACTACAAGATACAAAAACCCTAAAACATAATCTGTCAATATTTGCTTGTATCGTGAAGTGTAGGAAACACATTAAATAAATAAGTAAATATCACAATGTTCTTCATTTTGCCGTATAATAATAAATAAAAAAATGTAATTTTAGTTATTTTATGGTGTGTTTTATAATCCCTTTTTCAAAAATTGACAAAATATTTACGGCGTTTTTATGTTGCAATTTAACTCCCGGCTGCTAGATGGCAGCAATCGACACGTCCTGAAACTAAAGTATCAACGTAATTCCGCGATATCCTGGTGGTGACTGAGGACGAGGGGATACAGTCAACTCCAGCTGATGTTTGGCCATATTTTGGTTTCAAAACAAAAACTTTTTTTTTTGGTTGCAATTAACCCTCTGGCCGCTAGATGGCAACAATTATTACATGCTTCCCATTTAAAGGAATATTGAAATCCCTCCGGAACCAGGGGATCACTGAGGATGAGAGGATACAGTCGATTAAAGCAGCTTTTAAAGCTGATGTTTGGACATATTTTGATTTCAAAACAAATGAAAGTAGTTACAACTTCATCAAGAGTCATGTGGTCTGTAAATTCTGCAACACCAGAGTCAAGTACTCGACAATACTACAAATATATCTTTGTTACTACAGTATCTCAATATATAATTTTATTGCGTATCCTGTATCGTGATGGTATCGGCAGATTCTTGCCAATACACAGCCCTATTGTTTAACCACAATATACACAAAAACCCTAAAACATAATCTATAAATATTTGCTTGTATCGTGAAGTGTAGGAAACACATTAAATAAATAAGTAAATATCACAATGTTCTTCATTTTGCCGTATGATAATAATTAAAAAAATGTAATCTTAGTTATTTTATGGTGTGTTTTATAATCCCTTTTTAAAAAATTGACATATTTACGGCGTTTTTGTGTTGCAATTAAACTCCTGGCTGCTAGATGGCAGCAATTAAAACGTCCTGAAACTAAAGGAACAAAGTAACCCCGCAAAATCCTGGTGGTGACTGAGGACGAGAGGATACAGTCCACTCCAGCTGATGTTTGGATATGTTTTGGTTTCAAAACACATGAAACGACTTCGTCAAGAGTCATGTGGTCTGCAACACCGGAGTCAAGTACTCGACAATACTACAAATATATCCTTGTTACTACAGTATCTCAATATATAATTTTATTGCATATCCTGTATCGTGATGGTATCGGCAGATTCTTGCCAAAACACAGCCCTATTGTTAAACCACAAGATACAAAAAACCCTAAAACATAATCTGTCAATATTTGCTTGTATCGTGAAGTGTAGGAAACACATTAAATAAATAAGTAAATATCACAATGTTCTTCATTTGCCGTATAATAATAAATGAAAAAAAATGTCATCTTAGTTATTTTATGGTGTGTTTTATAATCCCTTTTTTAAAAATTGACAAAATATTTACAGCGTTTGTATGTTGCAATTTAACTCCCGGCTGCTAGATGGCAGCAATCAACACGTCCTGCAACTTAAGGAACAATGTGATATCCTGGTGATGACTGAGGACGAGAGGATACAGTCCACTCCAGCTGATGTTTGGATATATTATGGTTTCAAAACGAATGAAACGACTTCGTCAAGAGTCATGTGGTCTGCAACACCGGAGTCAAGTACTCGACAATACTACAAATATATCCTTGTTACTACAGTATCTCAATATATAATTTTATTGCATATCCTGTATCGTGATGGTATCGGCAGATTCTTGCCAAAACACAGCCCTATTGTTAAACCACAAGATACAAAAAACCCTAAAACATAATCTGTCAATATTTGCTTGTATCGTGAAGTGTAGGAAACACATTAAATAAATAAGTAAATATCACAATGTTCTTCATTTGCCGTATAATAATAAATGAAAAAAAATGTCATCTTAGTTATTTTATGGTGTGTTTTATAATCCCTTTTTCAAAAATTGACAAAATATTTACAGCGTTTGTATGTTGCAATTTAACTCCCGGCTGCTAGATGGCAGCAATCAACACGTCCTGCAACTTAAGGAACAATGTGATATCCTGGTGATGACTGAGGACGAGAGGATACAGTCCACTCCAGCTGATGTTTGGATATATTTTGGTTTCAAAACGAATGAAACGACTTCCTCAAGAGTCATGTGGTCTGCAACACCGGAGTCAAGTACTCGACAATACTACAAATATATCCTTGTTACTACAGTATCTCAATATATAATTTTATTGCATATCCTGTATCGTGATGGTATCGGCAGATTCTTGCCAATACACAGCCCTATTGTTTAACCACAAGATACACAAAAACCCTAAAACATAATTTATTATTATTTGCTTGGATCGTGAAGTGTAGGAAACACATTCCGATACAGTTTTGTACATAACACCTGTACTCGTCTGTGGCCAAGATCATCGGTTGAAAATGACTGAAATTCTTTGATGTCATGTTATTGTTCATTGACTTGTGTTGCTCATTAACACACTTGCAACACAAACCTGTTCAGAGAGTTGATTTTGGCAGGAGTTTTTAAAAAGAAAAAAACGACTTTTTTTTATTTCAGCTGAAGTTACATGTGCGTCGACGGGTCATGAATGATTTGACGTCGGGCTCTTGGAAAGGTCCAGTTGCGTCCTATAAGGAGACCCGTTGGCGCCGGGTCTCAGGTCGGCGGCTTCGTCGGCGCCGCAGTCGGTCCGGTTCATCTGGCGCTCCAGCAGCGTGATGCGCTGCTTCAGCCGCAGCTGCGTGTGCGTGTACTCGCTCAGCAGCCGTGAGAAGCGGCTCTGGAGGGTGTCCAGCGACGACTCCAGCCTCTCCACCTTCTCCTCGGTGTCCTCCTTCTGCAGTCCGCCGCCGCTCTCCTCGTGCTCGTCCAGGAGGCCCTCCATCATCAGGATCTCCCGGCCCCGCTCCTCCAGCACGGTCTTGGCGTTGGGGTACTCGGTCACGGCCTCCATCAGGTCGTCCTTGGAGAGGCAGAAGAGGTCGGAGTAGCCCAGGCTGCGGATGTTGGCCGTGCGACGGTTCCCCATCTTGCTGCCCTTGATGTTGAGGATGCTGATCTCGCCGAAGCAGCTCCCGGCGGTGAGGAGGGCGTACTGCGTGCAGCCGTCGTCCGCCACCACCGCCAACTTCCCCTCCTTGATGATGTACATCTCCTTCCCGATGTCGCCCTTCCGGCAGATGTAGTCGCCGGGGCTGAAGACCTGCGGCCGCAGCTTCAGGACCAGCTCCACCAGCAGCCCGGCCTCGCAGTCCTGGAAGATGCGGACCTTCTTCAGGGTCTCCAGGTGGACGTTGATGGCGATCTCCGCCCGCAGCTTGTTGGGCAGGTTCTTCAGCACCTCCTGCTCGTCCACCGCCTTCTTGTTGGTCCACAGGTAGTCGAACCACTTGATGACCCGCGTCTCCAGGTTCTTGCTGACCTTGCGGAAGTGCATGTAGTGTTTGATGGCGTCGATCCGGGCCTGGAACTCGGCGCGGGTGGCGTTCATGTTGGCGATCATGGAGCCCACGTTCCCGACGATGGTGGCGAAGATCAGGACGCCGACGAGGAAGTCGAAGACCACGAAGAGGTACTCCTCGTCGCGGACGGGCGCCGGCATCTCGCCGATGGTGGTCAGGGTCAGGGTGGACCAGTAGAGGCAGTAGACGTAGCTCCGGGTGAGCGAGGCGAACTCGGGTTTGGTGATGTTGGGGAACACCCAGGTGTCCGACCCGAGGCCCAGGGACTTGGAGATGGCGTAGTAGATGCAGGCGTTCCAGTGGATGATGACCAGGATGTAGAGGACCAGGTTGCAGATCCTGAAGATGTTGGGGTAGTTGGTCCGCGTCTCCGTGCGGTCGAAGAACTCGAACATGCGCGGGAAGCGGAGAAGGCGGTTGAACCTGAGCTGCGGCGTGTGGATGCCCAGAGCGATGTAGCCGAGGTCCGTGGGCAGGATGGAGATGAGATCCAACTTGAACTGCAGGGTCCGGACGTAGCTGTCTCTGAGCTTGACGTGGTCCTTCACCAGAAGACCCTGATCCAGGAAACCTGACGAAGCAGCAGAGCTTTAGTGAGTCATCAAGTTACTTCTGAACGTTGATAATACAATGTTCTGTTTTTTTAATAAACTGATGTAGAAATATGGAAGTATATCCGTTACATCAGAACATTTAATGGTTGAATTTAACATGTTGGAAATTTGAATTCAATTACTTTGTTATTGAATTTTATCGAATTATTATTATTATGATTGAACTTAAACATTGTAATCATTTCAATTTTATTTTTTTTACATGTAGTTTAATAGTCTTATTTCAATTATTAAAAAAAACAAGTTCTAAATTAAATATTTTTGGAATTCATATCCTTTAAATTCAATATAAAAATGCTTCTACTTCGTCCCCTGATTGGCTGAAAGTTATATCAAGTATCTCCTTATGGTATTGTGTGATATTAAATTTAAAATGATACAAATGATTATTTTAATTTAATTAGAAAAATCTATTTTTGAAATATTGTTATTAAAATAACTTCTATGTGCAAAATTTATAAATAAATCAGTTAAAAAATATTGGGATTTAATTTCCTTTTTTAATCAATTATTTAATAAAAAAAACTGTTTAATATACACAATTATTGAATTCAATTATTCAGTAATTAATAAATTATTACATTTAAATTATAATGCTTAAAGAAACATTTAAAAAATAATAATGATAATAATTTTGATGGCACTAATTTACATATATTGTAGTACAGTTAAAAATGAAATGTAATTTCTGAGAGTATTACAGTACAAACAAAGTTTAAAGATCCCTAGAAACTATAAAAAAAAAAACGTTATTGTATATTATTTAATTGATATTAATTTAATTTAAATATAAGCTACATCACTTATTTAAAAAATATCTGCACATTTTTCTTTACATTTCTTCTTAAATATTTGCTCTTATTATTCTTTCACCATTTTGTAGTTTTGATTCATCCCCACTTATGCACTGATTGTCTGAAAATAATCTGAATTTCTGAAAATAAAAATGCTTCCGATCACATCTTTCGGGGTCTGCTCACCTGTGCGTAGCCGCACACAAGTGTCCATCACGTAGACCGTGTCACAAAGGTAGTCCAGCACCAGCCAGCAGACATAGTTGCTCACTTGTAACCGGTCGAAGCAGGCTCTGTGGACCAGGAAAATAACACAAAAATAAAAAGACAAATCCTCGTCATAGGACAGGTTCCTGCGGGGATACCTGGCCACGACGAGGAACCAGTTGTACAGAACCGCGATGGCGATCACAAACAGCCAGCGGTAGTAAGAGTCGTCGGACGGAGACACGACAAAAACCTCCCATTTCTTTCTGGAAATAAACAAGACAGCGAAGAGTTAAATAAGTACTTCATGAGCTCCTGAACATGTTAAACTGTTCATTGAAAAGTTACATTAAATGTACGTATTTGATACTGTACGATATAGGTTTAATTTAAGTCTGATTTCTCAAATATAAATGCTTATTTTTGTTGCTGTATTTGGTAGTTAAATTGGATCCCACACTATTTGGAAGTACATCAGTGGTTGAGTTTATCATTTACAATACAAATCTAATGTATATTTATAAAGAATGTCGTTATTTTTTAAAATAAATACATTCAATCATTTCTATATCAAAAGGTTGAATTGAATTTTATTGAAAAAAGTTATTTAATAACTTCCGTTCATTGAAAGTTTCCATTTTTTTTTAATGTTATTAGTTAGAAAATGAGAATATTTTGAATTATGAATAATTCTTTTTACCATTCTTTTTTGATATACAAATAATTAAATGTGTAATTCCAGATTTTTGAATTGAAGCCTCACTGCTTGAAACTCGATATATTAATTCAAATCTTATTTATAACATTTATCATAGTACCAATAGTTTTATATTGAATTAAAAAACATATTAAAAAAAATAGAAAAAAAGGTTTTAATTAGTGGAATTGGAATATAAAAATCCTTATTAATTTAGAATATTTGAGATTTTTTCTCAAAATGTAATAAAAAAACAACAATTTTCAATACAAAAAACTATTGAATTCAATTGTTAAAAAACAACAACATTTCAATAGAAAAAAATCTGAATTTTTATTTCAAAATGAAAAATGTTGAATTCAACCGTTCAATGTTCTGAAAAAACTGATGTATTTCTGACCAATAAGGTTTGAAATGTACCACTTTTTTTATTGATTATATTTTAAAGATTAAAATACTTATTGTTAAATTCAAGTCTTGCTGGATAATATTTTTCAAAAGTCCTGAAGCTCACCTGAAGATCCCTTTGGTATTGTTGCCATTAGCGTCTGGTTGCGCGTTGCTGCTGCGACTGGGGGCCGTTCTGACCTCGGGGCCTCGAAAACGCTCCAAGAAGGAATCGGGTCTTTCCTCCTCCTCGATCAGACTTCTGTGGGCCCAGTCTCTCAGCCTCACCACCAGGTTCACCAGCCTGACAAACACAAGTCCTCAAGTTCGGTGCACGATGCATCTCTATTTAACACGTTTGAAGCAAATAAAATACAATTTTTTAGTCATTTAATGTAACATTATACTGATCAAACTTGTTTGCTTTATGTTTCTGTTAAAGTTGTGGTGTATTTTTAAGAAAAAAGCCTATTTATGAGGTAAACTAACAAAGAAAAACATTCAAAATAGACTCTTTAATTGGTTGCTAAAGTTACAGTTTAATTGTATTATGAGTAAGAAAAACAGAAGAAATATATCATAATTTTAATTAAATGCAATTACAATTTATTGGTGAAACAACTTATACAATATTATTTAACAACAATCAACAATATCTTGATAGTGAGAGTTTACAGTTGTGACGTTGTTTGCTAACTGCTAGAAAACAATTATGTAGCATAGTATGCTAGCAAATAGCATTACTAAAATGTACATTTTTTCATGTTATTATTCAATTAAATTAGCTAAATGCTAGTTAAATTCCGAAGATCTAGAATAGATGCATGTAGCAACGCAGCTAAATTAGCATCTTCAAATGTAATGTATGTGCTATGAGTAAACTTACTTTATACTAAAATTGAAATAGTATACTTGAAATTTACTTTTGAAATCCCTTAGAAAAAAGAAGAATAATCAAGTGTACTATGAGTTAACCTTTTTTATACTAAAATTAAAGTAGTATACTTGAAGTTTACATTTTAATTCTTTAGCAAAAAGTAGTATATTCAAGTGTACTATGAGTATACTTATTTTATACTAAAATTAAGTAGTAAACTTTTATATCCCTTAGCAAAAAAAGTATACTCCAGTGTACTCTCTGTATACTTATGTTATACTTAAATTGAAGTAGTATGCTTGAAGTTTACTTTTTAACCTTTAGCAAAAAGTAGTATATTCAAGTGTACTGTGAGTATACTTATTTTATACTAAAATTAAGTAGTATACTTTTATATCCTGTAGAAAAAAAAAGTATATCCTAGAGAACTCTCAGTATACTTATGTTATACTAAAATTGAAGTAGTATACTTGAGGTTTAATTTTTAATCCTTTAGTTTAATGTATTATATACAAGTATACTATGAGTACAATTATTTTATAGTAAAATAAAAGTAGCATACTTGTATATCCCTTAGCAAAATAAGTATATTCTAGTGTACTCTCAGTAAACCTATTTTATACTAAAGTTGAAGTAGTATACTTGAAGTTTCTACTTTAACATCCTTTAGGAAAATAAGTATATTCAAGTGTACTATGAGTACACTTTAAATATACTTCTGTGAACTAAACTATCGACTCAAAGTGAATACCCAGTGCACTGATAGTGCAGACCTGAGTGTACTTGAAAGTAAACCTTGATCGTTCCTATTTACACTACAGTACAAATACCCTAGTATACTTACTATGCTCATACTTAAGTGTACTACTCTTAGGAAAGGTTCAATTACTGCTAAGTCATTTTCCGTCTCACCTTGAGATCGCTCCGTTTCTCTCAAAAGAGTTTCCACCGTGAGAATCCAAAACTGCGACTCGCTGTAGTTCTGAAGAAGTATCATCGCAGGCCGATGGAACCCTGCGTCCAAAAACACACCTTTGGTTTCCAAACGTCTCAGACACGAGGAGAGAAGGAGTCGTCCGATGCTCTGACCTGCTGAGGATGCTCTCGGCTCGCTCGATCTCCTCCTCCAGCGTGGTCTTCACCGACAGGTTGTGAGGAGAACGATCTCGGTCTGAAGTCTGGCCCGTCATCTTCACAACTTCTACACAGCGTTTACAGACAATTGAAAAAAGTTGTGCTGCATTAGTTCAACCGAAGTAAATAATATTCCACCCGTTGACATTCATGTCCTTTGAAAATAACTTTTAAAACGTAAACCTTCATTTATTTCAGCAAAGGTTTTCTTTTTAATCCCACAAATTAAGACTAGTTATCCAAAAGAAAGAGGAAAAAATGTGAAGTAGTTTTAAAAATGGGTTCTTAAATTAAGTGAATTTCAAATGTTTATTTCATTTTGTGTTTACATCTTTATTTATATTTTGAACTTGATTTGTTACACAGTAATAACGACATAGGCGACCAATGGAGCCTTTAAACTAAACTAAACTAAGTATAAGCTAACAATTATATAGCATATTATGCTAACAATGGCTTGCTATAATGACAATAGCATAGTATGCTATCAATAGCATAGAATGCTAACTATAGCATTGCTAAAATGTGAATGTTTTCAAGTCATTATTAAACTAAATGAGCAAAACAACAGATACAATTAGAAGAATTTATAGCGATTTCATTAAGCAACACGGGTGAAATAGCATCTTAAATGTTAAGCTAAGCTAACCATCGGATTTAAACAGTTAACTTCCAAATTACTATTAGCGAAAAGATATGAATTCTAGTGTACTATATGTATACTTATTTGTGTAATAAAATAGAGGTAGTATACTTGCAGTTTCCTTTTGAAATGAGGAAAACTATCAGTGTCATGTTTAGAGGTCAGTAGGTGGCGCCATTAGTTTAAAAAAATTTGATGTTTCATTAGAACAGTTGTTTAAAACAAAAGGAAATAGTGCAGAGACCGCCATCTAGTGGACTCTGACAATAATGACACTGCTTCATGAAGCTTCATTAGACCATCACTAATTATAAGTGTACTTAATTTACCAAAAATATGAGTCTACTTTTGACATCTCTTAGTCAAAATTACGAAAATTAAAGTGTACTATAAGTTTACTTATTTGGTACTCAAATTGAGGTAGTATACTTGCAGTTTCCTTTTGAAAAAAGAGTAAAACCAAGTGTACTTTAAGTTTTCCTTTTTCTTTTACAATAAATATGAAGTATACTTTTGACATAAAAGAGGTCAATCCAAGTATATACTAAAATTGAAGTAGTATACGTGAAGTTGACTTTCAACGAAAATAAGTAAATTCAAGTGTACTGTGAGTGTACTTTTAGTATACTTCTCTAAACTATACTTTAGAATTAGAGTTAAGCAAGTAAGCCCTTCAGTATAGCTAAGTTAACATTTATAGAAATGATTTAAATAATGAAATAAACCTCATAGTTAAAAAAAAAGATATATATTTAATATTTCTGTCCCTCGTATCTTTCATCGTATATATATATATATATATATATATATATTTTAAATCAGAGATGAACCTGTAAAAATCAATTTCCAAACTAGAACATTCTTCATTTTGCTACTTATTGTAAAATGTTTTGACTTTTATTTTTAATTTTCAAATAGTTTCAAAAAGTGGTCATGAAAATAAATCATCAATAGAAGTCCATGTTTATGTTAGTTAAGTGTTTTGTCTAAAAAAAAAACTCAAATAAAACACTAAGTAACGTCACTTCCTGTTTCTCTTTACATTGTAAGCAACGGATATTGTTATATGTTGTTTCATTAAGAACACTGGTAATCTATATTATCTTAAAAACTGTATCTACATCAGGATGTTTTATCTAATTATTGTTTTAAATTCATTCAGATCCAGATTAAATATATTTCCCTAGAATATTTTCCACCAGATGATTCCATCTTGGCCGCTCTAAGGTGTCGTCTCGGGCCACATGTGGCCTGCGAGCTGCAATTTAAACCCAGTAATTTTACATGGCGTGTTTGTGGCGGGTGATAGTCGAGGGAATTAGGGGATGCCTGAGACTCTCTGTCGCAGTAACCCGGCCCTTAACGTGGCAGCTGGTTGTCATGGTTACAAAAAGAAATAACTAGCTTTTTAATGGTTACTCAGCAGAGGTTGTGTGTATCTAATCTATCTAACATGCTCTGGTGATCCAGGTGAGACGACGCCCCCGAAGCGCCGACAGGTGATGAGATATTTAGGACAATGTTGCCGCTGTGTGACTAATTGCCGGATGATTAAGGACAACACAATCGCACACTCGCACACAAACACACAAACACACAAAGGGTGTCGAGGCAGGTTCACCCCGTGGGAGCTGCGTCACTTAGGAGACCGGGGAGGTCACTTTTTTTTGTGTGTGTGTGTGTGTGTGTGTGTGTGTGTGTGTGTGTGTGTGTGTGTGTGTGTGTGTGTGTGTGTGTGTGTGTGTGTGTGTGTGTGTGTGTGTGTGATGTGTTTGACATGAAAACATTGTTGTAGAAACTGTTGACTTCTCAGACAAACTCATATTAGGAAAATAATGAGTAAAACAAACAGTGTTTATTCAAATGTACATGTATTCCTGGATATAAATGTTTGTATATATTCCTGGATATCTAAGAACATGTTCCCTTATACATTGGTTGGAATATATTCTGGAATATATTGTAGATTATATCCCAGATAATAAAGGTAATATACAGATAATATTACATTATTCAATGTATTCTGAATTTTCCTTTAATTTTGTAATGTATTTTCCATAACATTTTCCTAAATATATAACGACGTATATATTCTGTATACAAACACACTATTCCAGGCCTGGATGGTATATATTCTGTAGTAATATATATACCAAAATATATTTGTTCGTATATATTCCTATATCTGGGAATAAACTACAAATATACTAAATGTTTTAATGAAACGCAGGAGTGTTACTTAAATATAAGACGTTTTTATGGTATTTTAAGAAGCCAAAAGAACTGTTGTGATGGAATACAATCAAGAAATGTCTTGTATTTCTCCATGATACATTTAAAAAGTTGTGTTTTTAACGTGACAATAAGAAACGTTTAACAATATAATTACGTATAAAATTCACATACCTTCAGTAACTCAACTCATCACAACTTCAGCGGACGATCCATCCTTAGATTTTTGTCAAGAGGTCGAAGGGAATCTCTGCAGATCCACGATCTGTGTGAAAGTGATGCCAGCGAGTGAGAGAGAGAGAGAGAGAGAGAGAGAGAGAGGGGGAGAGAGAAGAGAGAGAGAGAGAGAGAGAGAGAGAGAGAGAGAGAGAGAGAGAGAGAGAGAGAGAGAGAGAGAGTTTGTGTTTCTGTCCTCTGTGATGTAACCTCTCGTTTAAAAATCATGGACTATTTATATCCCAAATGGATACATCTGGATATATTCCAGCTGATATATTATAGTAATACATATACACATACATAAATACTCACTATTCCTGGATATTAATGTCTATTTATATTCCTGGATATCTGAGAAAATGTTCCCTGATACGTTGGTTGGAATATATTCTGGAATATACTTTAGATTATATCCCAACAAATGTATTACAGATTATATTACACTATTCAATAAAACTAAATATTTTCCAACCAATGACTTACTGAATATATTTCAACCAATGTATTCTGGATTTTCCTTTAATTTTCCTAAATATATAGTATATTAATAAACGACAAACAATCTGGAAAAGGAACCCAATAGCATTTTGGATGGTAAACCGATGTGGCAAGTGTCAGTACTCAATCCAGGAAAATTTACTGCATATACAGTATATATATATATATATATATTCTGTATACAAACACACTATTCCAGGCCTGGATGGTATATATTCTGTAGTAATATATATACCAAAATCTATCTGTTCCTATATATTCCTAGATATCTGGGAATAAATCAGTCAGCATATGTTCCCTGATACATTGGTTGGAATATATTCTCGGATATATTATAGATTATATTCCAACCAGATTAACCAGATTATATTACATTATTATAAATGTATATTCGAATCAAACTAAATATATTCCAACCAATGCATTCAGTAATGTATTCGAGAATATACTCAAACCAATGCATTCAGGAATATTTTCCAGAATAAATTCCTAAATATACACTTAAGTATATACTGTACACATACATACAACCTCTGTCGTCCAGAATATTTTCCAACCAATGTATTTCGGGATATATATTCTCCATTTACAATCCAGAAAAGAAACCGACGTGGAAAACTGCGAGAATATTACTATATATTACAGAATATATTCCTTTAAAACCGATGTAATCCGTAATGTATTTTGGAGCATAAACTTCAATTCATTGGTTGGAATGTATTTGTAAACATATTCTGGAACATATTCTAAAATATATATTCTGGAATATGTCCTGGACTATGTAGTAGAAAATAGTAATTAATTGTTTACTCCAACAAAAGCGTAATAAAACTCTCTTAAATGGTATTTTATTAAAAATACATCATTATTGTTCATTTGTTGTGTGGTGCAAATGTTCCTCTGAAACAACAGTTGGTTCCGAAGGAGCTGAAGCAGAACAAATTGGTTCGTGAAGAACCACCAGAGACCTGGAAGTCATGGTCTCGTGGTCCAGCTGTTGGATCGGTGTGACGGAGCCTGAAGGACTTGAGAGACCAGTGAGCAGGAAACTAGACGAGCTGCCACAGCTGCTGTTAACAAATGTTTTTTTTTTTTTATCTCTCTATGTAATACAAACCATACAAATAACCTCAAATATAACCCTTTCATTGATGAGTGTTTTACAAAAACACTGCAGTATGAGGTGTTACATACACTAATACATTTAGTTTACATTATTTCAGTTCATTTGTTAAATTAAATTAAATTATTTTTTATTGAGATGGATGTCTTTTTGAATATAATTTAGCTGTTGAAATCATATTTCATGACAAAACAAATTCAGAGGAATGACTGCGGTTTTAAAAATCTCTATCAATTCTTTGAAACAAATCCCGGTGTTGTGTCTCTGCTGCTATCTAGTGGTGACAACAGGCATAACAGGAAAAATATCCACACATTAACATTATAAAATGCATTTTTATAATGTTCTTGAACAAACCAAATACATTTGAAAACAAACGGGCATTTAATGTCTTTGAATCGTCAACGCTTGGCAAAAAAGGAAAACATTGTTAGGAAGGATTTATTTCGAAAATGTTAATTATTAATAAAAGGATCCAAAAATATGAATATTAAAAGAAACGAGGAACAAAATAGTGTCTAAATTAAGATATACAGGTTGAACTGGAAAACATTTATTTAAAAAAACAAAACACCCATAAACCTTTGCTTCCCATGTTCATCTTTATGTGCCAGAAAGGAAACATTAAAATAATAGCAGGAGTGTTTGGTGTTTTCTTTCAATATTTTACAAAGTAATTTAGAGAGAAATAACTTTAGTTTTTTTAACTTGGGCACTTATGATTAGAGGTTAGTATTGGCAGGAATCTGGCGATACGATATGTATCACGATACAGGGGCAACAAATTGATGTATTGTGATACTGTAGTAACATGAATATGTTCGTAGTATTGTCGAGTACTTGATTTTTGTCTTACAGAATTTACAGACCACATGACTCTTGACGAAGTCGCTACTGTTTTCACTTGTTTTGAAACCGAAATATGTCCAAACATCAGCTTTAAAAGCTACTGGAGTCGACTGTATCCTCTTGTCCTCAGGATGTAATCAGCATTTTAGCTATGGAGGACGTAAGGACTGCTGCCATCTAGCGGCTGGATGTTTAATTCCAACACCAAAATAAACAATAAAATTCTAAATATCAATAGAAAAATCGAATTGTTATTTTATATACACTTTATTGAAATACTTTTACGATAAAATCATAGTTTAAAATCGATGCAGAGCTGTTGAATATTGATTCTGTATTGTAACAAATTATTAAGCAATATTAAAATTTATCGATATTCTAAGCTGCTCGAGTTGACTGTATCCTCTCGTCCTTAGTCATCGCCAGAATCTCACAGGATTCACGTTCCTTTAACTGCGGAGGTCAGAATGACTGACGGAATTCAAATTGCAACACAAAAATGAACAAACTCATAGTTCCCTGAATATTTGCATGTTAATTGTTTTAAACACACTTTATTGAAATAAAAACAATAAAATATATAATGATTTGAAAGCCATCAATAGTTTTTTTCTCCTTCATCCTTAACAATAATAGGAGGACAATGATTGACTTAAAAGTTTTATTCATTAATCCTCAGATCTGGTCAAAGACGTTGTGTTGTCCGTATGAGCTGAAGATCCCTGGAAGCTCAGCGCGATGTCCAGCAGCTGCTCCCCTAGATCCGCCTGCTCCCCTCCAGGCAGGAAGTCTGCAGCGAGCTCCCTGTAAGTGCTGCACACCCTCCGCCCGCCAACGTCTCTCCTCATGATCCCGTGTTTCCACCGGTGCCGAGCCTCTCCGTGAAGCACCAGCAGGGAGCGCCGGGGCAGAGCGACGCGCACCCGGACCTCCCCGTTCAGGTTCAACTCCGAGAGTCCCCGCTCGAGCGTCATCGTCAGCGTGGCGTCCGACAACATGTTGAGGGTGACCAGGCGCTCCCCCCACAGCCAGGAGTCGTCCAGGTGAGGGTCGATGGCGGAGCCGCGCTCGGGTCGGTAGTCCAGGTTACACTGCTCCACCGCTCTGAAGTCCTTCAAACTCTCATCACGCTGCATTCTGGCGATCAGTTTCCGGCTCAGAGGTGGAAGCCCGCTGAAGACCCCCATGCGGATTTTCCTTTTTTTGAAGTTCACCTTCGGACCAAAGTCCTGCAACGTTAATCAAACACAATTGAATGATTCCTTGATTTTCCGGAACTCCTGTTGTGTTAACAGTTTTATCTTTATCTTTAAAGTATATACTTTATTGAATATTGTTTTGATTGTTTAAGCGCTTTGTGACCCTGGTCTGGAAAAGCACTATATAAATAAAAATGACTTACTTACTTACTAACTTACAGTTACTAGTTAGAAGAAACTAGTAGACTTGTAAAATCATTTAAAAAAGTTAAGATAAACCGTTATTGTTACTTTACACATTAGGGACATTTTATTCATCATAGTGGTTCACAAAAAAAAGATTAAACATACGTACACATTATATTAAAAAAGTACACATTAAAAACAACAACAAAATAGAAATAATTCAAAGAAAAACATAATGGTAAATTAAATAATCATCAATATATCAACAATAATAAACATTTGTAAATGTAGGCAAATTAAAGAAGAACAGAAAAGAATAAGTGAGTTATAAAAACTAATTAAAAAAACATTTTTATTAAATAGCCTGAAGTAGAAATGAGCAGCAGAATCTCTCCTTCCTGCAACACGGGTGAATAATTTAAAGTATATACTTTATTGAATATTGTTTTGATTGGTTAAGCGCTTTGTGACCCTGGTCTGGAAAAGCACAATACAAATAAAAATTACTTACTTACTTACTTACATGTACATTATTCATTGACAGATAAAACTCTTTAGTAGGTCAATTTTAAAATATCATAAATAATAATATCTGGCCAAATGTGGTGTAAAATGCTGTAAAATTTAAATGCAGTGTTTCTGTACTTGAATGAATGACCCCGGAATGTATATATTTATGTAACATTTAAAAATAGTTTAACACAAACAAACTAGAATATATCAAGTGAAAAATATCAAATATAATGAGGAGAACCTGTTTCCATCGACCCGACTGCGAGGGAACCCACGTGTCCTGGTCCATGGCTCGCACCAGATCCTTCTCCTCTTCCTCTGATATGAAGTTCTCCCTCAGGACGACACCAGGGAAGGGGAACGAAAATGGTTCCAAGTGCCTGCGAGTGGCGAGCCCAGACTTTGGATCGTAGTGGAAGAGATGGACATTTTCCTAGAAAACAAGAAAAGGTTCCTTTATTTGTTTACACATTATTTGTAAAACAAGCTTTTGCCATCAAAAGCTTATTTGTTTTTAAAAAGATAGAAACAAAATTTGTCTTTTTGATTATTCGACACCAACTTCAACTATACTTAAACTTAATTTATAGTGTATAAAATTAGTATTTTAAACGTTATAGCGAGATATTGTGTGACTTTTATAAACTATATTGTTTGTTGACATCAGGAAATGTCCATCGGGAGATTCCGTAGTAGTTTGTTTTCGTAAGGCTATTTGTTTAAATCGTTTAAATCAACAATTCCGCTCTGACTCTATAATATACTTTACCTTTTCTCCATTTTCTCCCGAATCCCCTGGATCTGTAGATTTCTCGCACACAAGACATCTACGGACACCTTTACAAGCACACGAGCTCACACCGCCCGGAAGCAGCGCCATCTTCTTCTTCAGCTGATTTGGCAACAGTGACCCCAAGCGGAGGGAAGAGTCAGTAAAATCCACCGATTCTAAATCATATAGAAAATCGCGTATCTATTTATAATTATCTTTATATTTTTGTTTACTACATTTATTGAATTGATTGAATACATATACGTTTATAGGAATATTTTCTCTAAATTTTGCAGCTACTATTTAACAAGCATAAACAAAACATAAATTAATTAAATAACAAAACTATTTTATCTTGCTTTCTCTGAATATGAACAACATTATCCAAACTAAATGTCTTCAATACTTTTATTTGTGATTGTTGACGTAAACGTAGTGCGTTAATTTAAAAAAAAAAAAAAAAGGGTTCATGAAACAAAGATTCTTACAGTGTGAGACACGTGTTTATACTTTTCAGAAATGTTTTTTTTTACAATCACAACGCTTTAATATACACACACAGAAATAAAAGTACACTTTTAAATTACAACACTTGGATCAACAGGTAATACTCAGTCAATGTTCTCGTGGATGTGCTTGGACACACAAACATGGTGTGTTTTTCGTGTCATTTTAAAGTTCATTCTTGCTCGTCTGTCGCGTGTTTCTCTTCATGTCTGCGACTGCCTCACGTCCGTCCACTCCATTTTGGTGTTCTGCAGCGCCTGCGTCTTCTTCTCGTCCACAAGGACGTAGTCCACTTTGTACTCATCAGACAGAAATGGCTTCTGCATGAACACACACACACAAAAAAAACAAATTTTAAAAAAGTACTTTGAACAATCTTGTTTTTTCCTGCTATGTGCACTACATTCAACACTATAAATACTTTTACTTCTACTACAGTCGTCCCCCCGTCTTACTCCCTTCAGTGTTAAATATTTATCAGAAAAGCATGCACAGCTCCCACACACACACACACACACACTCACGGCCAGCCACTCTTCAAGTTTGTGTCCACTTACATCCATATATAGCAACAAAAAATGTTTTGGTGCAAGTAAAGGTCAAGAAAGACATTTGTTTGTTGTGTTACTAAGTGATGGAAAACAAAACATGCTATGGGCTATTCTACGAAACAGATGTCACTTCGTTTAAATCATTTCAGACAAGCCTTTTATTCTTTTTCAAAAGATGTTCCTATTATGTAATACACACATAACTGCAATAAATAGATAAAGAAATGCCGCCCCAGGCTTTAATTCAATTAAATAGTTGTCTTGTTCTTGTGACATTCTTCTTTTCCAGCTGTTATTTACTGCCTTTGCTAGCTAGTGTAGCTTTCACTTTGATATTTTCTTTACTTAAACTTCCAGTTGAAAGAAATAAAAACCTTTAGTTTGACTGTTTTCTTACCCTTTATACTATAAGTTAGGCAGAAAAGATCCTATCTAACTCTGTTAAAAGGCAAATATATAATCAAAATCTGTCGGAATCTTCCTACTTTGGTACCTCAGCTCCGGTCTGTGATGTTTATTTTTAAAAAACTGTGACTTTGCAATAGTAGTAATGTATGCAGTTTTCTAGAAAAATAACAAAACAAACAAAAAACCCACCATTAGTCTACTATTAACAAATACTTTTACCAAATACATTTTAAATGATTTATATTTGAGGTTTAAATCGGAGGTAGAACTTTCTGAAAATTGTTTAAGTGACTAAAACGTAGAAAAAAAAATTGTTTAGCTTAAATATTGCAATATTTATCTTCTCAAAACTGTACTGATACAACAAACACATAAATATTAACAATAAATAATGTCATTTTCTGTTTAAATTAAACTTCCAGACGCTAGTTGAAGTAGTCATTACGTCCTCCATGGATTTGACAATAAAATACCGTGGAATCGCAGCGATGACTGAGGACGAGAGGATACAGTAGGCTCCAGCAGCTTTTAAAGCTGATGTTTGGAAATATTTTGGTTTGAAAGCAAATGAAAGCAGTTGCGACTTCGTCAAGAGTCACGTGGTCTGTAAATTCTGCAACACCAGAGTCGAGTACTCGATAATACTACACATATATCCTTGTTTCTACAGTATCACAATATATTGTATTGTTGCCCCTGTAAGATACAGATTCTTGCCAATACAAAGACCTACTAAAAGTGTCTTATATTTCAATCTTATATTTACAAAGAAGTTAAAACAACTAATGTTTGATTTAATTAAAATGTTTAAAAACACTTTTGAGTGGACTGGACACAGAAGGCAACCTTTTTCGTAGATTAACCCATTTTTGTTTACCATTACCAAAGACAAAACCACTTCCTCTTTCACCATCCCAAGTGTTCCCATCTATTCTTTTTTCTATCTCTCAGAAAGTTTCACCTTCTGCACGGGGGACGGGGATGCGGAATTGAAATCCAGCGACAAGTAGTCGAGGTTCGTTTTGCGCGTCCAACTTTGATTCCCGTCGCAGCTGAAAGGGAAGTGTTGTCTGGAGTCCTGCGAGAGAAACAAGCAGAAACTCCCCTCATTAATCCTTTCATTTGGTCACTGATGAAATAGAAGGAGGCGACAAAAAACCACATAGAGGAGTGACGATTATTTAATTCCAAGTAAAACCATAAAAAAAAAACCTCGCATTTCAAAAGAAATATTTCACAATACTGGAATTGACTTTTGATTTACTCAAACATTTCTGGGAACACAAGTCTGATAGAAAAGTCTTCTGCTTTATCTGATCGTTTCATCAATTTTCACACCAATAATAAGTGTGTAATTCATCAACAGTTTCGATCAAACAGTGTTCAAGCTCTTACCAGGAATAGTATTTGCAGTTAAAGCTTTGTATAACTATTTAAAAATAAATAAATAGAGGCATTACCGAGCAAGTTTCTCCTTCTCTGTCTCCGTTCTCAAGCCTTCTTTCCAGATGAAGGAAGCTGTGAATAGTTAGACGTTAATAAGTCGAACAACACACCATCTTTCTTTTTTTTTTAGTATTATCCTTTAGCAGCTAAGTTTATATATTTCTCTGTGTGGTGGGTGATTATGAGTCACACCAGCACAAAGAAGACCTGCCTCTACACTTATCTCCTCAACAGACATGAGTCACAGCTGTGAAAACAAGGAGCCACAAGAAGCAAATATTTCTAAATATGCTATTTCTACACGACACAGGAATAACAAGCACAACCGACCATAGAAATAAAGAGGTTTTAGTTTAAATAATAGCCTGAAATGATTTTCTAAAGCTAGCTTGTTTATTCGGCACCTTTTTGCATTGGAGAAAGATTCTGTAATAATAAAATATTTAATTCTGTAAAACAAATGTGTATCGTCGTGTAGAAGTCAACAAAGACAATGATTTTTTAACACTTTCCTGAATAAAATTGAAAAATTTTAGTTCCTCATAGACTTTTTGTTTCAAATAAATTGGATTAAACTGGACGAATACACATCACCATGATGGTACTTCCTTTGTGTATTTTCTGCACCAACCCACAATTTAAACTTTTACATCCTGAATATCGTTTCCTGTGTTAGCATTCTAATGCTAGCATGCTAACCAGCCACTAGAGGAAGGATGTCATACATTTTACTAACATTTAATGAATTGAAAATGGTTAAAAATGATCAAAAATGATATCTAACCAAGAGTCACTCAGAAGTTAAAAAATAAAAACTTCCTGTATCATCAACCCATTCAACGCAAAATGTCTGACTTCTTTACGGACAGAAAAATGGAATTTATGAAATAGCATTTACTGTTAGCATTGCTTTACTTTGTTTTTTCATCTGATTTGTGGGCATTTATCCACATTTACATTTTTTTTAATGTCCCTGGTTGAATTAAATAGTTTGTAATGGCCCTCTCCGGCTGCATAAAAATCTCCTTGAAGGCCACAAATGGCCCCCGGGCCTGACTTTGGCTATACCTGCGCTGGAGCTACTGGTAAAAGTAACCCTAAATTAAAATATTTTGTTTGGAAATATTGAAAAAAATCTTCCACAAAGATAAAATGTAATCATCTTCACAACATTGACGACATCATTTCTCTTCATAATTGTGTTAAATCCAGTTATTTCCGTGTGTATCGTATTTTCCGGACTATAAGTCTCAGTTTTTTTCATAGTTTGGCCGGGGGTGCGACTTATACTCTGGAGCGACTTATGTGTGAAATTATTAACACATTATTACCGGTATATCATTTCACATGTTATTTTCACACTAAACCACAAGAGGGCGCTCTAGGCCTGTGTTGATAACTTCGACGTAGAAGAGGAAGCGCCGCATCTTCTACCTCCGGAGTTAGCGGAGTTGTTTAAACGTGACACCGAGGATGAAAATTTCATTGGATTTTAGTTATTTGAAGTTACACGGATGGTTTGGTAAACTTCTTAGCATGTTATTTATGCTATAGTTATCTGAATAACTCTTAATATGTTATGTTAACATACCAGGCACGTTCTCAGTTGTGTCATGTAACGTAACATACCGTACAATTATTCAGCCTGTTGTTGCCTCTATTCTATTTTTATTTTAAATTGCCTTTCAAGATGACATGTCTGTTCTTGGTGTTGGATTTTATCAAATAAATTTCCCCCCAAAATGCGACTTATACTCCAGTGCGACTTATATATGTTTTTTCCTTCTTTATTATGCATTTTATGGCTGGTGCGACTTGTACTCCGGAGCGACTTATAGTCCGGAAAATACGGTAATTGACTCATGTTGTGCTGCTGTCACAGCTGCTCTGCAGACTAGTGGACTTCTATGGCTGTTAGGTGAAGCCTGGATCCCGATTTAACTCAACTAAAGGTCCCCTTAAATTACCCGTTGATGAAAAACAAAAAGAAAATCTGTAAAAGATCTCTGACTAAAGTGGCTCCTGTGCGTGATTCGTGGAACTTTTCTGATGCGCGAACCCCCTTGAAAAGCATTTGAATTGACATCATGCAATGGAGGAAGGAGAGGATCTCACTGTGAGTCTGTTAGCGTTCTGCAGAGAGGAAGATGAGTGGGGCATTCTGTGATGGTGGAGAGGCCTCTCAAGTCAAGAGGAGGTGGGCGAGCTGTGAACAGAGACACAAACGGGAGATTCAGTCTGTATACTGTACATCATGCACACTCGGTATTCTTGGCTCCCAGCTCAGGACCAACCTCTCCAAATATGTCACCTTAAAGCAAAAATAATTTATTTTAAATAATTCAAAAATGCATTTTAGTTTAATAAGTCTATAGAAAATCGACTTATTTATTATTAATTCTTCTTCACTTATTCACAAGTAGGGTGGTGGTCGTCAAAGCCTGGCCCGGATATTGTGATACAGTAGTAAGTAACCAGGATATATTTGTAGTATTGTCAAGTACTTGACTCTGGTGTTGCAGAATTTACAGACCACATGACTCTTGACAAAGTCGTAACTGCTTTCATTTGCTTCGAAAACCAAAATATCTCCAAACATCAGCTTTAAGCTTGAAGGCAGCTGTATCCTCTCGTCCTCAGTAGTCATAATTCAGTTAGCTGCGGAGGATGTTACTGCTGCCATCTAGCAGCTGGGAGTTTAATTGCAACACAAAAATAAACAATAACCCGAAGGTAATCGTAAATGGAAAAATCCAATTATTTTATTTTATTCACACTATATTAATATATATAAATCAATGATGAAAATTAAATCTGATTTAAAAGCAAAAAGCAAAAAAATCGATAAAGTGCTTTTGATTTGGTATCTTAAAAAATATACAGCATTTTTAAAGTGTATTGATGTTTTTCTTTTACACAAAATTCCTTAAATGGCGATTTTAAATACAGAGAGAAAAAAAATCTTAAAACTGTCATAAAATGAAATGCTAATTACTATGTACAATCATCATTTTATAATTATATTACATATATATTTCAATATAAATTCTGTACCATTGTCAATATTAAACTAGCTTAACATTTTTCAGGTTCAATTTTAAAAGTTCAATTTCAACAAACAAATGTTCTATGTTTTGATAAATAATGTATTTGATTAATAGGGAATATCTCATGTTTTAGACTCACTTGTGATGGTGATAAACGTTTAGTTGCCAAAACGGTATATAAAAATAAACATTAAATCTAATAATATATATAATAATTATAATAAAACAGTCTCACCTCTTCTTAAACGTGGCTTCAGGTGTCGGTGGATCGGGGGAGGAACAAAATCAACAGGTGGACTCAAGGGAGAGGCTGCCGAGGAATCGTCACTGGGGTTCAAGAAGGAGGCGATGGGGTTCATGTGGATGTAACCGTCGCTCTCTTCGGAGGTGACGACAGGAGACGCCATCGGGATGTAGAAGTCGTCCTCTGTGCTGCTCAGGCATGGCTGCGGGAGACAAGAAGCAACATTACGCTGACGAATCCATCCCTCCTGCCACAAAACAAAGTTAGAAACAATATATGAATTCTATAAAATATGCTCAATATTCATATAAGTTAGAAAATAAAAAAAGAAGAAAATGGTTATGAAGTTATAAATTCCTTTTTTTATATAATAAATATAAATCACTTTTATAAAGTATATTTCATATTCCTAAAAGTAAGAATGCATTTGTAAAATTTTAAAATAAACTTTATAAATAATAAGTCACTTAAATGAAAAATACAATACTTGTTCAATATTCATTACATTTTCAAAGAAAAGCTAAACAACTTTAAAAGGGTATGCTGTAACTTTTTATATATATATATATTTTTAATTAATTTCTTATTTTTAACATTTATAAATACGTTTTCTAAACAACAAAATACTATTATAATATGTACTGCACATAGTATGTATAAAAGTTTAAAAATAACAGATGGGAAACAATTATAGTTTATAAAACAAATGTATATAATAAATAACTTTTTTAAACACACTACATATTTATAAAAGTTATAAAAACCTTTGTAAATAATATATTAAAATAAATATATATATTCCAAACTAGCCCTTTTTATTCACATTTAAAAAACATTTTAAAACCATAAAATATTATTAAAATTTACTATGAATTATATTTATTATTTAGTTTTTTTTCAATCTAGCACACTTGTTTTCTCCAAACAACATTTTAGAAACTCCTGTTTGTATCATGTAAATAAATAAAGAAACCATGGAATGCCTAAAAGCATGGTTTGTGTCAGTACAAAATCAAAAACATAGGTGGTTATTATCAAGAAAACTTTGGAAAATATGTTTATATCATGTCTTGAATTAAATTGTTAAGATATATATTTCGTCTTATTATTATTGTTGCCTAAACAAATGTATCTACTGGTACCATACATTAACATAAACAAAAGAAAAGTAACTGCTACCACAGGTCATGATATCCACTTGCATTATTAGTACAATTAGTACCAAGTAGTAGTATTAGTATTTATGACAATGACATGGTAGTCGTACCAAATTCAGACTCTGTCTTCGATGCAGTTGTGGTCTTTCAGAATCTGCTTAAAGAAACAAAAAAACTCAGTTAAACAGAATTTTAATAGAGGTTTTCAAATGAAGTACCTGTTTTAAAATGATCCAGACATGACAGCGACGTCCTGCGGGGAAACGCTTGTGTGTGACTGAGGAACTGACACAGACTCACGGGTCTGGGTTTGGGTGGCAGAGGAGGCGGAGTGATGGTCTCACACGACGCCTCCAGCAGGTATGGTTTGTCGAACTTGAAGACGTTGGAGGCGCAGTGGTGCTGAGGAGAGGATGTGGCTGCAGGGAGAGTCATGGAGGTGCAGGGGGCGCTGAGGGGAGGGTTGCTCGACCGCGGGTTGTGCGGGAAGAGAGGGGGACCCGGGCTGAACTGAGGGGTGCAGCACGACTCCCCGCGGAGAGGCGAAGGGGCGACGTCTCGGGAACTCTCCTCGGACTTCTGTTCCAGCGAGACCTCGGAGGTGGAGAAACTGTCAAAGATGGAGGAAACGATTAAACATTTTTTTTATATATATATATATATGAAGATATATTATAAATAATAATCTTGACTTAAACATAACGTTTTTAAGCTGGAAGAAAATTAAGTTACAATTCTAAAATGACAGGAAACAGGAAGTTAGAGATCCAAACAAAAACTAGGTTATCAATAAAGTTACAATAATATAATGACAGGAAACAGGAAGTTAGAGATCCAAACAAAAAAAACTAGCTTATCAATAAAGTTACAATTCTAAAATGACAGGAAACAGGAAGTTAGAGATCCAAACCAAAAACTAGCTTATCAATAAAGTTACAATTCTTAAATGACAGGAAACAGGAAGTTAGAGATCCAAACCAAAAACTAGCTTATCAATAAAGTTACAATTCTTAAATGACAGGAAACAGGAAGTTAGAGATCCAAACCAAAAACTAGCTTATCAATAAAGTTACAATTCTTAAATGACAGGAAACAGGAAGTTAGAGATCCAAACCAAAAACTAGCTTATCAATAAAGTTACAATAATATAATGACAGGAAACAGGAAGTTAGAGATCCAAACAAAAAAACTAGCTTATCAATAAAGTTACAACTCTAAAATGACAGGAAACAGGAAGTTAGAGATCCAAACAAAAAAACTAGCTCAAAGTTAGTATTTTTAGTGCGTAAGTGCGTCTCAATTCTTAGTATGTGAAATGTAGTGCACCATGCACACTAAATTGGCGTACTAAAACGCCCACAAAACTGAGTATGGACACTATCTACCCTAAACAGGCGCCATCTTAGTGACGTAGTTAACAGAAGTTACGTCATATATATATATGTAAGTATATATATATATATATATATATATATATATATATATATATATATACTTACAGGTGCATTTTCAGCCAAACTTGCAAAACGTGCTGCCAGCAGGTGGCGATAGTGTTCCAACAGTTGGTTGAAATCATCGTTAAATAGTAGCAGAAGATGAAGCTGTCGCGTAATTTCCTGTTAGTGCGTAGCGGCAGTGTTTGATTTGAGACATACTATCTGTGGAGAATTTGCATACTAGTTAGAACGTACACTATCCTTATGCATACTAACTTCTAGTATACTAAGAGAAGTATGCGATTTGAGACACAGCACAGGTTATCAATAAAGTTACAGTTTGAAAATGACAGGAAAATGGAATTAACAATAATTGTAATCTATTGTGTGACTTCCTGATTAAACATTTAACTTATTTAAACATATCAGCACGTTATATAATAATTTTTTACCTTTTTAAGCTCGAGGGGAAAAAAAATATATCATTCTATAATGACAGGAAACAGGAAGTTAGAGAACCAAACAAAAAACGAGGTTAGCAATAAAGTTATAATTTGAAAATAACACGAAAAGGGGAATTTAAAAAGTGTTTCTATCTCTTTTTGTGACTTTCTGATTAAAACATTTTACTTATATAAAGTTATATTATATATATAATAATATTGACTTAAACATAACGTTTTTAAGCAGGAAGAAAATTAAGGTAAACTTCTTAAATGACAGGAAACAGGAAGTTAAAGAACCAAACAATTATAAATAAAGTTACAATTTGAAAATGACAGGAACATGGAATTTAACAATAATAATAATAATCTATTGTCTGATTCCTGGTTAAACTTGAATTTAAATGTAACTTATATAAAGATGCCTACTCATTATATAATAATTCTGTCTTTGATTAAATGTCATGTTTGATCTGAAATTGGAGGAAATAAATACAATTCTAAAATGATATAAACTTGGAGGCTTAAGAACCAAACAAAAAACTGTGTTATCAATAAAGTTGCAATTTTAAAATGACAGGAAGTTAAAAGAAACCCTGATTATATCTTATTATATTATTTTCGTGACCTGGTGATAACATTTCCCTTATATAAAGAATTCCACTCATTACATAATAATTTGACTTGAATATAATGTTTTGACCCAAATCTTGAGGCAAATAAAATTGAAATTCTAACAGGACAGGAAACAGGAAGTTAAAGTTGTTCTATCTTTTTTTTGTGGTTTCCTGATGACACATTTTGACCTATATAAAGAATTCCATTGATCATATTACATTTCTTACTTACATATAATGTTTTGTCCCCAGGGGATTGAAATTAACATCTAGTTTATTTATTTCACAATAAATAGCTATATATTTTGAATAAAACAAATATCAATTGACTCTAAATCGTAATATTTACACTTAAGAGCTTTAATTCGCAATTATGACCTACTTTCCGTGGCACATAATGGAGAAAACTTTATCAAAACTGTGCTGAAATATAAAATATATTCCAATCTGTGACTTTTTCTCTCCCATAAGATCTGGACCGTTATCTATAAATATATATATGATTATGTATTAACTCTAAATCGTGATATTCTTGACTTAAGACCTACTTTCTGTGGCTCATAGTAAATAAAACGTAATCAAAACTGTGCTGAAATATTAAATGTATTACAATCTGCGACTCAATGTTTGTCAAGTGTAAATATTTATTAACCATGCATGAGGTTAATTATGAACTCCCTCGGCTGCTATCTGAGGCCTACCTGGGGGATTCGAGGTTTCCCAAAGTAGATACAGTAAAAGTCCAGTTAATACTAAGGAACTGGAGGTGACAGAAGGAAAAAAGGCGACTATATGGGACTGTTTGAACCTAGATTCAGTTTAAGAACCAAACTATACTAATTCAATGCTATTTTTCTGCTGGTAAATGACATTTTTCAACGATGAAAATGAAAATCCATTTTCGAAGCTGTCAGATGTCTCGTCAAGATAGACGAGACATTTTGTTTCCCGTCAAGAGCTTTCACATCTTTGTCGGGGACGCAGATTGCACACACCTACACGAGCCGACGCTTCCCGTCTTGCACTGAGACAGATAGAGATAATCCGGAGGAAGGCCGGAATCCAGTTGACTCGAGAGAGACGTCCGGTCCAGGGTGTCGGGGGACGGCTGCAGGGACATGGGGGTGTGGGGGAAGCTGTCTTCGGAACTCTCTGTGGATGAGGACGAGACCACACACGGCCAGTGATAAGAATTCACTCAACAATTGATCTTCTTTAAACATACGAGTCAAACTCTAGATATTCATTTCGCTTTTGATAAAAACATTTGTTTAACAGAAGTTCTGACCACAGGTGTGACCTACTTTTTCTCTCTCTAACAAGTAGGTCCGGCGTCAGTGATGTGGTCGTTGTCGGCTACAGTTGTGATATCTCTGCGAGCAGACGACACGCCTCTAACAGACACAAGTCATCTACTGTAGAGAGTGTGAGCAGGAAAAAAAAAGCTATCTGATGGATTTTTTTTAACTAACCGAACACAAAAAGTGAGGGATTAAGTCCTGAAAACCATGTTCTCAACTGCATGCTTTTCTGATAAGACAAGAAACAGTCAGAGAACACTACGTTTAAAAGTTTTAACCAATTTAAAGCAACATTTCTAAATGTGTGACATATCTCTTATGTATCATCTGCAAGAATTAGATATCATCCTTAAAGATTTTATTTTTTGATCAAATCTATAATAATTAAGTTAAGTTACCAGAGGAGAGAAATCTGACACCTTTAAGAAACATCTTAAGACGTTTTTATTTGTTCAGGCTTTTCCTTGATTTTCTGGAACTACTGTTGTGTTATCAGTTTTATCTTGATCTTTAAAGTATATATTTATTGAATATTGTTTTGATTGTTTAAGCGCTTTGTGACCCTGGTGTGGAAAAGCGCTATATAAATAAAAATCACTTACTTACTTACTTATTTATTCTTTGTAATAACCCTAAATGTTGTAATTATTTCATAATCCAGGGTTATTATTTCATAAAATCCGATTTGCTTTTGACTTTTCTTTGAATTATGCTTCTGACAAGTTGTTGTTGTTTTCACTTTATCATAAAATATTTCAGATTTTTGTCATAGCAGCTGTAGGGACTTGAGAAAGCAGGTGTAGGGGCCTCAGATTGCAACTGTTCAACCAGATTATTTTGGATTTTTTAACCCACACAAGTGTATTTGTTTCTCGTATCAGACAATAGTGATGAGGCCTCACAAAACAGCTCAGACATGTATCGTGATACAGTGTCCTCATTTTTGAGAGACCACTAGATGGCGCTTTAAGTTTAAAAACATTGCCAGTGCTGTTTCTCAAATCGCATACTTCTCTTAGTATACTAGAAGTTAGTATGCATCAGGATAGTGTACATACTAACTAGTATGCAAATTCTCCACAGATAGTATGTCTCAAATCAAACACTGCTGCTACGCACTAACAGGAAATGACGTGAAAGCTTCTTCTTCTACTACTATTTAACGATGGTTTCAACCATCTGTTGGAACGCTATCGCCACCTGCTGGCAGCACGTTTTGCAAGTTTGGAAAAAGGAATAAAGAAAAAATATGAGAATCGATATATTCGCGAGATATTTAAGCTGGTATCAGCACCGAAGACGTGTTTATCCTCCTACTGCTGCTGAAAATGCACCTATAAGTATATAAATAGATATACATATATATATGACGTAACTTCCATTTAAAACGTCACTAAGATGGCGGCCGTTTAGGGTGGTTAGTGTCCATCGAACCATACTCAGTTTTGTGGGCGTTTTAGTACGCCAATTTAGTGTGCATGGTGCACTAATTTTCGCATACTAAGAATTGAGACGCACTTACGCACTAAAAATACTAACTTTGAGTACACAAGTATGCGATTGAGACACAGCACAGGTTTCACCGTAATTAGTAGATTATAAAGCGGAGAGGGCCATCTGGTGGCCGTTCAAAATGAAGACGCTGTATCATGATACATGTAATGATACTACGCAGCTGTTTCATAAACAAAAACAACAAATAAAATGATACAATTTTATGTCAAAGCTCTTATCTGGAATTATTGAATCTTTCTTTTTTCAACATTTAAACGATTGCTATTGTGTTTTTTTTTTTCAAATTCCAGTTTTAGATACTAATTGAAGGCTGTCAAGTGTGTGCATTAGCATATTAGCATAAGTCTGACTCAGTCGTCACCCACGAAAACACAATGACTCAGTGACGGGTCCACATGCAAAACCAGCGGTTTTTACAAAGCCGCACTTGTTCGTGCGGAGGTTTCAGGTTCCATTGTTTTCGACCCGAACAGAAAGTCATTTAAATTTAAAAAAAGATAAATCCGCACCTGCGTCGTCCAGGACGCCGAACTGGCAGATCTGACTGATGCTGCTGATCCAGACGTGCATCTCCTCCTCGGTTTTGGCCACCAGGTAGAAGATGCGCGCCGAGGTCTTGACCACGAAGAGGTGCTTCTCGCTGAAGTCGTGCTTGATGGTGAGCTGGCAGCTCAGTGTCTCCACCTCGCACTCCTTCAGGTCGATGGTTCGGATCGGCTTCTTGGAGCTGCTGCTCTGATAGTACTCCAGGACGTCCGGGTTCCCGCTCATACGACCTCTGCGGAGGACGAACCAACGCTTCCGCCAGGCCTGGGGAAGAACAAAAAGAAGGCTCCATAAATATATCCCATCATTTCTGAACTTTTTCTTTGACAAGAAAAACTGCTTCGTGATCAGACAACAAGTCGTTAGCATTTAGCTCAGTATGCTACGATAAGAATTTTTAGAGGACATGTATGGCGTTTTATTTGTGCCTATTTGTTGAGCGTGCAGTTGAAATTTTGAGCACCTGAGAATATGTTTTGCGGGCACATAAGTGACACTTTGCATGTCGTTTTTACTCAAGCAAAAAAATGTAGAGGTTTGAGCAAACAAAAAACTATTTTATGTTCAATAAATCTCGCTTTGCGCACGCAACCAATCACAGAGACCGGAGAAAGCTTGTTCCTGATTGGCTGTTTGGTTTCATACGGCAACAACGTGCCGGGAAAAGTGTTGCATTCAAGTGTTTCTGAACATTAAACCGCTTGCATCAGCCAGCAAGTGAAAGGAAAAATGTTGAATGGACAATAGTTTGCTTCTGCCTGTTAATGAAACCAAACAGCCAATCAGAAACAAGTTTTCTCCGGTCTCTGTGATTGGTTGCGTGCGCAAAGCGAGATTTATTGAACGTTAATGAGATTTTTGTTTGCTGAAACCACTTTATTTTGTGCTTGAATAAAAATGACATGCAAACTGTCACTTACGTGCGCGCAAAACATATTCTAAGGTGCTCAAAATTTCCAACTGCATGCTCAACAAATAGGCACAAATAAAAGGCCATAGACATTAATTTGTAAAATAATGGACAAATGAATACCCTTGTGTATCATGTGACTTACACAGAAAATATGGAATCCCTGAAACCACTTTTCCTTTCAGTACAAGGTCATTGCGTAAGTTAATTTTCTTATAGAAAATAATATAAAATGTTGAGATATTGGCTCTTAAAATAAACTAATATAAGCTTTATTTCTTTTAACAATTATATTTGTCAAAACATACAACATTTAGTTATACCGAATATTAAAAGATAATTGGTTAAAACAACATCTTTTATCTTATCTTATGAGTTGAAATCTATAACTTGTAATAACTATGTACTTGTGCATATTAACCTAAAAAGACTCTGATTATCCCAAGTTATTATGTAAAAAAAAAAAAATCTAAATTGATTTATATTTTTTCTTATTCTCTTTCATTTTTTTTATTACTATTATCAATAAATAATTTTGAGAAAAATATGGAATTCAAATGTTGTATATATATATATATATATATATATGTGTGTGCTTTATTTTTCTCAAAATTATTTAACCCATTTTCTATTTTACACCTTAATATAAAATAAAAGCTGCAATATTTTTGCAAACTAGCTAATATTTCCATCGTTTAAAATGATTGTGTATATTTAAAAATTGAATAAACAAGTAAGGATGAGAAATCGAAGCAGTCAATACAATGTCTTTGAACACGATTCTCAACCACATGTCGAGAGTGTGCAGGTGTGGTCTTTGTGGACTCTAACCGAAAAATTCACTAGAATTTCCCCTGAGCTTCACAGTTAAAAAAAAACAAAAAAGTCAGTTACTAAAAAAAAAAAATATCGTTAAAAGGTTTTATCATAAGGTCAGTGTCATCAGCCAATTCTCAGAATACATGACATTCTTATAAAAAAAATAAACATTTATCTGTTTATTAAAGGGGAACCTTTATCTAAATTTCCAAGAAGTATAAAGAGGAAGTTGTGCACTTAACAGAAAATGTCAGACATTTATTTTTAAACTAGAAATAAATGTCAAACGTTAAACTAGTTTCTCTTGTCTTGAAGGGCTTGTGATCCGGTTTATTTTCAGCGTCAGCTTTATTTGGGAACACGGTGCCGCCGCGATCCGTCACTTGGTCATTTTCATAAGGAAATAGCAAAACTCTCTGTTGCTGGTGTCGTTAAGAGGAAATCTACGTCATTTCTAAAAAGTTTGTTTCGGGCTCATGACACGGATGAGTGACACAACTTCAACTGCTGCAAGTTACTGTTTGATTGATGGATTACCTTCCAATTATAGTGAAGCAAAGTATTAAAACTTGGATAAAAAGTATCAAACTTTTAAACTTTGTCGGCACATCAAAAGATGATGATATTTTAAATCAACGGTGTGATAATCCCACGTATACAAACTAAAACTCTTCTTTTCTTACGACGGTTCTATCCTCAGTTACTTTTAACCAGACCTGGTAACATGTTGCTGCGTTTTCTCGACGATAATCGAGTAATTTCTGTTTGAAGTCAATACATTTCTGTTTGAATAAAAGTCAGCAAAATCGATATATGAAATGAATACGTACATTAAAGCAGCGCTAGGTAAGATTGAACATACTGTATATCTGGCTCCCCCAACTGGTGAAACAGTATAAGCTAAACATTTATTTACCAAAGAAAAAAAAGGAGTTTATAGTCTTTTTTTTTCCAGTTGCATTCATATTGGACTCTGCATTGGTTCCCCTTAAAGCAGCCTCTACTGTATCTGGAGGTCAAAGGTCACGTAGAAGCTGACAATTCTATTTAGTATTAATGCTATTATTCATTACTAGTCACAAAATATTTGTAGAGGGTTTTTGTTTTAAGGATTTTTGTCCTGCTTTTGATATATTTAAGAGTATTAACTGCCTATCAAACATGTTTAAGTGAAAATAAAAACAATATTTTTGTAAAAACAACAACAATACAATAACAAAATCATTTCAGCTTATTAAGTTTATTTTATTACTTGATATTATTATTTTCTACTCTTTTCGCGTAAGAAAAGTGGCCCCTGAGAAAATGTCATTTAACTCCAGGAACCTTTAGAATTTGTCTGAACAGTTCCAACATTAAAAGTCTTAAGGAAAACCAGATCAGTTCCCATGACCACTTCTCCTCTCTCTCTCGCCACCGAAACCAGTAGATAAGTCAGCGACCAGCCACTGGTTAACAGCCTGAACTAGTCCTTTTCATGAGTTCTGTGAAGGAAGCCAGAATGAAGTTGGAGTTTCACACAAAACCACAATGTCCTTGTAAGCTCTCGAGTCGTCTCGAGAGACCTTGACCTGTTTTTTTTTTTCTCTGGCGTCAGTGCAGAGAAAGCATTGATTTTTACCAGTAGACGCCACAACATCTTCTCAAGAGCAGCTCATGAACTCATCACTAACACAAACATCGCCGGTGGACTTGAAACAACTTAAATAGTTACCGATATAAGAGGCAAATGGAAAAACACTCCAGGAAGTCCTGGAAAATATTCCTCATTCCAGTCATACCTTCGAGTAAAATGATTGTATACGCATATATTACAAGTAAAAAAATAACACACGATAGGATGATAAGTCATTACAATTATTATGGAAAAGAAAAATATATACTTTTGCTTGGATAAAACTGACAGAATGGAATTTTCGGTCGGAGATAGCGAGTTATCCTCAACTGCAAGTGTAATTTTCTTCATAAAAAGGGATACAAAAACAAAATTTGACTACAATAATCCAGTACTATCACCCTCTTGTATCCTAAAATCTTCAACCAGAAGCGAATGTTTGATGTTAAACACAGCCGAGGTACGATTGACGTAATGCTAATTGTTCCGCTGCTAATCTGGGAGCTAGCCAAAGCTGTTAGCTAAAGGCTGCTTCCAGTGCTTTCTGAAGAACTCTGTGGTTTTGTACAAAAGTCAAAGTTGATTCTACCTCATGTTCAACGGTAGTCAAAACACCGCGGGGGAAAAAAGAATTGTTGTTAGTTTAAGCGCTGTTCGATTTCTGTTTTCATCTTAAAGGGCGCATGAAAGATGCTAGCAGCTAAAGTTAGCATCTTGAATAGCATCCTAACTATTTACTTCCAGGTTTGGAGGAGTTTTAACAGAATATCTGTAAGTACAATAATTAATTCTAATTAAGTATTTATTTAAGATAGTTTGTTGTCAAGCATATATTGAGTTATTTGTTTTTGTTTACACATGTATTATATATTGAATACTCCATCCTTCATTTTCCCAGTACCCAGTACCTGCCACTTCACGTTGAACTTTGTGTCCCATTATGTTTAAATTAAATTAAGTTGTATAACATTTTCAATATTAATTACATTTAATACATATTTTAAAAGATAATCAGATTTTGCTTTGCTATCATACATTTTTTCCCACAATTAGTTTAGCTAAACTTTTGTATGTAATATGTAATATATGGTCTTTAAATACACTATATTCATGTTGGTATATAATAACTTCTTTTTTTTTTCAAAAGCTACACATATTTTCAAAATGAATGCATTTTTATAACACATAGAAATGGACATTCTTATTCCAATAACTCATACATTTCCTACACTCAGTTTTTCTTTCATTCTCAGCCTTTTAAATTCAATATAAAAATGTTGGTAAAATAGTTCCAACATTTTTATATTGAATTCTAAAGGCTACACATTTTTTGAAACAAGTGCATTTTTCTTACACAAGGAGTAAGAGATATTTTACTTCCAGTAATTCAAAAATATATCTTCTTAACTTTCTTTTTAAATGCATATTCTTTAAAATTCAATATTACTATTTCAGACATAGATTTTGATATTCTAGTTCCAAAAGAGTAAACTCAATATTTTGATTTTAATTTGTAGCCTTTTAAATTCAATGTACAAATGTTGGTATAATATTGCCTCAATACATTAATATAATTTATTTTTGAATTATATATTCCGCATATATTAGAATATGAAACTGTATTTGTGAAGAAATGTTTTAAAACAAACATTAAAAAAAACCCAAATTCAATTCACCTTTCAATGTAAAAAAACAACATTTTATTTACTTATTCCAAATAACCTAATTTAACCTTTCAATAAAAAATGTATTCAGTTTATTTATTTAAATAATAATTTCATATTTTAAGGAAACAACAACATATTAAAGAAAAACAACAACTTTTAACATTTGAAAAGTAAAATTTAACCGTACAATATTTGATGGCACCAATATACTTCCATACATTGAACTTAGATATAAAATCCTTTAATATTTATCCTTTCTTTGTAATTCCTTTCACTTTTCCCCAAAAAATACGTCTTTTTCTTATTCTTTTCTTCTTTGTTTTTCTTTCATTGCCAACCCCTGGATCTATGAGCCTCACGCTGGATCATCCAGTGACACCATCATCACGTTCACTCATCTAAACTCTATTCTCTCATCATCGGCTGATGGATCACAATTGTTTTTTTGCCGTCATTGTTTTTTCCCCCCCCGTCCGACTCTTTATCTGCACTGCTGAGCCACATTCCTGAGTCCGGTGAAGGTTCATCTCATGTCATTAACCCACATTTGCCTCTGCTGAAGTGAGCACAAAGTCATCACAAAAAAAAAATATCTGGCTGGAAGAATCTGCTGACACATCTTCTAAAGAAAAAAAAAAACACTGTTTCCTGATGTTATAAGGTTTTTTGGTTTCACCATCCATGGAACCTTGTTTTTTACGTCATGATCCTCCACCTGCCTGACAGTAAACATGACCATATCCTCCTCAACTGTCTGGACTTCCTAATGTTTTTCCAAAATCACACAACAACCACACAAGTGTGAAGGTGAAATATGTGTGAGATCAGGCGTAACAAAACCAGGAATGAGGAAATAAAATGTTTTAAAAAAAAAAAAAGAGAAAAAAGTGCTGACTTAAGTCACAGTAGATAAACATCCAGGGAGAAGGACGTAAACATGTGTCCGGCTTTCTACTCACAAATCTCTTGAGTTTCCTCTCTGGCGGGGATTTGATGAGCCAGCCGGTGCAGACAACATCCCCGGCACTCATCTTGACTGCAGAGTGTGTGTGTGTGAGTGTGTGTGTGTGTGTGTGTGTGTCGTCCTCTCTGCTGCTGCTGCTGCTGCTGCTGCTGCTACCAAAGTGAGAACAGCACGAAGCACATCCTGTCTTCTGCTGCTCTGCCCAGCCACTCTTAAAAAAAAAAAAAAAGAAAAGAAAAAAAAAAGGAGGAAGTGGAGAAATTGATCACACCAGCAGAGCGAGCGAGAGCGTGTGTTTTCCACGCCGCAGCCCCCGAGCAAGTGGACGAGTGGGAGTAAATAAAAAAAAATAAAAAAATAAAAAAAATTGCTGGGAATGATTTGAAGTTAAGGAGTGTGTGCTCAGTCAGAGAGAAAGAATGGAACGTGAAGCTCGTTCAAACCACCAGACAGGTTTGTCCGATCGTTGATCAAATATTAGATTTTAGGAGACGACAAACACAAGGGATGAGGCGAGGAGGAGCGATTGGCTCTGGGTCGACGTGCCTCCAGGACCTTGAGGCGTGCTGGGGGAGAGAGAATCTGGATGTTGACCCCTCCCAACCTGGAGGAGGAGAAGGAGGGATGATAGAGAGAGAGAAAGAAAGAAAGAAAGAGAGAGAGAGAGACGTCACCACCCCCGAGTCAGGAGGCTGCACCTCTTCATCTCATGCGTGTTCTCGACAACACACCCACTGAACTATGCCGTCGTACTACTTGTTGTTGTTTGCCGCTCGTCCTCCCACGTCTTGGAGCGGCCGTAACATTATGACCACCTCATGGGAGAGTCTCGTGTGGAAGTGGAAAATCTGCCTCCCCGGATGTTTGAGTCATTCGAATCACTGATAATACTAATTATAATTATTTTTATATAAAGTTAAATTACATTATGATTAATAATTAGAGGTGTGTATCTGACGATACGTGTTACGATACCATATATTCCAATATTGTAGTAACAAGGATATACATTTGTAGTATGGTCCGCGTACTTGACTGTTGTGTTGCAGAATTTACAGACCGAGTGACTCTTGACAAATTCGTAACTGCTTTCATTTGTTTTCAAACCAAATATGTCCAAAAATCAGCTTTTAAAAGCTGCTGGAGTCAACTGTATCCTCTCGTTCTCAGTCGTTCCCCGGATCTTTTATTATATCATTATTTTGTTAGCTGTGGACGAGGTAATGCAGTGAAAAGAAATTTGATTTATGTAATTTTGCAAGGTTTATTGACATATGAAACATAAAATAACAATAAAAATTAATAGATATTCCTTCCATCCTTGACTCTGCTTATAATGTCATAAGCTTTAAAAGCTGCTGGTGTTTGACTGTATCCTCCCGTTCTCAGTCGTTCCCCGGATCTTTTATTATTTTATTATTTTGTTAGCTGTGGACGAGGTAATGCAGTGAATGTTTGCATATTAAATGTGTATATAAAAATTAAATTATGTAATTTGACACGGTTTATTGACATATGAAACATAAAATAAGAATAAAAATAAATACATTTTCCTTCCATCCTTGTATCTGCTTAGTATGTAATAAGTTTTAAAAGCTGCTGGAGTCGACTATATCCTCTCGTTCTCAGTCATTGCCCGGATCTTTTATTATTTTATTATTTCGTTAGCTGTGGACGAGGTAATGCGGTGAATGTTTGCATATTAATTGTAATTAGAAAAATTGAATTATGTTATTTGACATGGTTTATTGACGTATGAAACATAAAATAACAATACGAATAAATAAATATTACTTCCATCCTTGACTCTGCTTATTATGTCATAAGCTATAAAATCTGATGGAGTTTGACTGTATCCTCTCGTCCTCAGTCATCACCTGGTTCTCGCTGGATTACGTTGTTTCTGTAGCTGAGGAGGATGTAGTGACTGCTGCCATCTAGAGGCTAGATGTTTAATTGCAACACTCCATGTCGGTTCTTATTCATCCAGGTCTTGGTTGTTGTTTATTAATCAAACTATGTTTATTTCACACACATATTATGAAAAAATGAATCATACAATCATATGATACTAACATAAGTAAAATATGAATTGAAAAAAACAAAAAAACAAGAAAGAAATGTCTATAGAAATGTATTGAATTTCATTAAAACATCATGAAAAAAGCATCTTTGTCAACCCTTCTTCCAACTCTAAAAGAAAATGAGCAAATCAAATTCTATTTTTAAATAATTCTCCTTTATCAAGTTTTCGTAGAGTAGAGTTATTTGTTGTTGTACAGTCACTTACTTAACTAAAGCCTCAACAAGACTATTTATATTATTCGATAATGACATTGTCAACACAGATGAATGTCGGGTGTGTTTGATATTTTACGCTGCTAATCGATTCCGTGTTCCATTACACTTGAACAAACGACAGCTTCAGACCTTATGAAATCACATGTTGTTATTTTTTGAGTAAATAATGCTGACCTTCGTAGCTTCAAAATAAACATTTGAGTAGTAAAGTAAATAGTAGTAGTAAATTTAATTTCTCTTAACTGACTTTGACACACCCGGAATAAATCTAATTTAATTCAATTGGATGAATGCTTAAAATATATTTCTTAATTTATGTTACTAAATATGATAGCTGATGTTTAGCCGTAAAAAAATAATATATATATTACTTTAAAAATGGAAATGTAATTTAGTAATAATAATAAAAATAATAATAATAATATAGAAACCCCTTTCACCTGACCTTCTGTAACATTAACTCTTTTTAATACTTAAATACTTAAAACACTAAAAATAGCTTATTCACTGTATTTCATGTTTTGTTGTTTTCCTAATGTACAAATCTGTGTTACGATTAATTTCCTTGTTGCTTTTCACATCATTTACTTTGTTTCCTCTATGCGTTCTTAAAGATTGTGATGCTAAACATGTTAGCCAAGACGCTCACATTATCCGTTTCACATTTTGTTTAGTTAATGTTGTTTTTCCATTTCTTTTCTCAGACTGTTTAAGCATTCGAGGGGGTGACTGACGATGATATTGTTAAATGACTTGATCAAATTTAACCAAAATCTCTTTAAAAAACAAACAAACAGAAGAATGTGATAGATAAAACTTATTTTTTTAGGTAGATCTTTCTGAAGAAGCAAACTGGCTTAATAAACAAAATATATTTTTTTTAAATTGAAGATGTTTGTCTGTGCTGTGTCCTTCTGCTGTGAAATGCCTCTTATAAATAAAACGAATTCTTATTATTAATATAATATTATATTTATTATTTTATTATTTCGCTAGCTGTGGACGAGATAATGCAGTGAATGTTTAAATATTAATTGTAAATAGAAAAATATTAAAAAATATTATATAACAATAACTATACTTAAAAAAAAAGATTACATCGATATGTATGGTCTTTTATTTCTTTAAAAGCAGAAGCACATTTAATTTCTTAATTTACGATCTTAATCTTTGGAAAAATAACCCCAATAAAAAAGTGTTAAAAGCTGATCAAATGTACGCTTTTATAGAAGTCGCCGATGGATGGCAGCAGTGTTCAGTATTAGCCAACTGACAGACTCACGAAGAAGAAACGCCTGTCACCAAATACGTTAAAAATAAAGAGGGACCTCCATTGCTGCGTCTTTTTAAAAGTAGTACTCGAACAAGTTTTTTGCGATAACATCACGGATATATACTCTAATAAACACCAAACACGCATTGTCGTTAGATCCACGCTAAATAAATAAAAACAAGTGACGCAATACGTCGCAGTTGACGCTCAGAGCAGCCTCTTCGCTTGGAAAGGATCTCTGATATTACCCACAATCCCCCCTTCCTTCCGAACGAATGACCTGTCTCTGGCCTTGGCGTGTTGCTGCAGCGCGTGAACCGTCAAGGATCGCAACAATAACCGCAACTTTCCATCGTGCGCGACACCTCACGTCGAACCGTACGACAACCATCGAAGCCACGCCATCATGCTGACATGCAGGAACGTCCTGAGAAGACTCGCGCCTCTGACCCGAGCCTCGTCTTCAATGTGCCGGCAGAACGTGAGGAGAGCAGGTCTGGTTACTAACTAGTTACACTAACTTAAGTCAAGAACCTGTTACAACTAAGTCCGTTATTCAAACTCAAAACGTGTTAAAAAAAATTCCTTTAAAATGTCCATGAAGATAGTTCATGACCTTTGGCATGAGGCGAGATTGTTAGTTCAGGTAAATAAACAATCATAAAGTAATTATCAATTATCTTGTTTGCTGGTTAATACACGTTTTATTTGGAGATTTGAGTTTGAACTTGACCTACATTTTTGTTCTTAATCTATAGTTGATACACATGCATATTGGTTTGAATTTGCACGTTTTAATATTTATGTAACTTTCATTTTTTTACGAGTTAATGTGTATTTTGACATTAATATGGTTCCAAATAGCATTGTTTGCACATTCCTTCAAAATAGGTGGAATTAAAGTTATATAATATGAATTAATGCACATGAATAACACTATAATTGATCAATAAATGCAAGAAAGATGTTAAATATTAAGTATTTATTAAAATTGATCGTTATATATATATATATATATATATGAATTATTATGACGTTATTTTCAAATAATAATGATGTTCTCTTATTCATAATAATGAATATAGTTTAATTAAATGTGGTGTATTTTATTTTTCCATCAATTATATATTATTTATTTATGTCTTTTAATCGTAACCGCTCTTATTTTATATTACTTGTTTTTCCCTTTTAATTCCATTCATATTATTTCATTTTCACATTCTAAATGGCAAATTCCAGTGTTTACATTGCTGGCAATAACGTTTTTTCTTAATCCTGAATCCCATTTATTTATTTAGCCCTTTTTTTAATCATGTATAAAAATACTAAGGAAAAAAAAAAATTAATAAATATCGGAATCAGAAACTTTTTTTGCAAGGGTTGTAAACGCAACATGGGATTTTTTTTTTTTTAACAGAATAAAAGAATGACATGACAAACAAAATAAGCAATATAAAAACAGAACCATCTGCTAAGCCAACACGTATAACAGGCTTGTATTGCAATACAAAACTACATAACGTCTTTTTTTTTAATTACATATCAATATCGGCTGAACCTGCAAGTTTTCTCAATTCTAATAGTCAACAGCTTTTATTGAATTCATTTTTAAACTATTTAATTATGTTTTTTTTTCTTATTCCTAAACACTGTTTCCAGGGTTGAACCGAGGCAAAACATCTTCACACGTACCCGTCGCTCACGCGTACGGCGGTCCAGCCCCCTCAGGAGAAGATGGACGTCTCTATTACGTTCTCGCTGGCGTTGCCGTTGTGGGAGGAGCTTATTTTGTAAGTGGACTTGGTCTAGAGTTGTTTAAGCTATTGATATATGTTGATTATTTAAGCATGTTAAATACATTTTAATAATTTTCCTTGACTACCAAATGGGGGAGAAAAAAACAATTCAAAATTATCTTAACATTTTCTGCATCCCATTGCTTGATAAGAACTTGTAGCTTAATTTCTTTTTGAAACCAACTTTAAATTTTCTTTATTTACTTGGTTTCCATTGAGGCTTGACCAAGAATTCTCTATTAATGTTTTGTTTTTTTCTGTTACATCCTTCTCTTCTCAGACGATTCGAGCATTCTGGGGAAACAGACAAACGCATGTAAAACAGGTTGATCAAATAGAAACAAAATCTTCTCCAAAAGCTACACCGGCAGAACCTGGTAAATAAAACTTTACACTACCTATGTAATACCTGCTCACGGCCAACAATAAATGCGTGATTTTATATATAGGTGTTAATCGCTAAAGGGGCCCGTATGTTGACATATGAGGTCAAATTGAAGTGGAAAATGAATATAATTGACAAAATAAAAATTTGTTATTAATTATATTATGTCGTTGTATTCAATGTATACAGAGCCTGTCTTGACGGCAGTTCCAGAAGCAGAACCTCAAACGGAACCAAAGGAGGCAGAAACAGCACCACCCAGTGAAACCACTGAAGCACCAACTGGTAATTTGAATCTTTTTCCATGTAGTTTTATGCCCTCTTTTATGAAGTAACTTGTTACTATCACTTCTTGTTAAAATACGTTTATTTACAAATGCATTTTCTTGCAAAAAAGAAATGGTCCTTTTATGATATCGACCAGATATTTTTATTTTATTACGTTTGTAAAGATGAAGTAAAATTAAAAACTCACAGGAAAAATAGCACCTTGCTAAAATACAATCACAATAAAAAATAAATATAATTAGTATAATAGTATAACATCTCAATTTCTTAATTAAATTTGTCTTAAATGTCCTAAAATGTTCCTTTTCAAATACAAATAAATCTGTAAAACTTAATAAAGTGGTGTTTAACATTAAAATAATGAATGCTTAAATAATGCTATTATTACATTATTCAACTGTACCCAGAACACCTATGTAATGTATAAGATAAACTAAAATAATATTTTCCGGAACAAGATTTTTTGGCAATTTATCTACATTGATTTTAAGTTCATTTTAAAAAGGAAACATAAATAACTTTTAAAATAAAACTCTCTGCTTCATTACCAGAACCTGAACCTGAAGCGAACCTCGTGGTTGAGGGCGGTAAGATCTTCTGTGCAAACTATCAAAAATCTCAAGCGTTGGTTTTGTTTTAAATGGTCAATAATTCTGTGTTTATTCTCAGAACCAGCAGCAACTCAGAGTCCAACAGAAGCTCAAGAAAGTGGTAAGACTTCAGTGACGCTGTTATTGTTGCATGTTTATTATGTAAACAACTCAAAACAGTGCTATGTGCTACCTGCTAACGTCGCTAGGTGCAATCTGCTAACGTCGCTAGTTGTTGTCAGCTAACAACAATAGGTGTTGTCATCTTATGTCGCTACGTTCAGGCAGGTTAACTTTGCTAGGTGCAATCTGCTAAAGTTGCTAGTTGCGTTCTGCTAACGTTACAAGGTTCAGTCTAGTAGCATCGCTCGGTACAGTCAGTCTCTAGGTGACGTCAGCTAACGTCAAACTATCCAAATTCTCAAGCGTTGGTTTTGTTTTAAATGGTTGATAATTCTGTGTTTATTTTCAGAACCAGCAGCAGCTCAGAGTCCAACAGAAGCTCAGGAAAGTGGTAAGACTTCTGACCTGTGAGACGCAGAGGTGCTGTGATTGTTGCATGTTTATTGTGTAAACAACTCAAATAGCACCAGGTGCAGCCTGCTAACGTTGCCAGGTGCATTTCTTCTCGTCTGGACTATTGTAACAGTTTCTTTTCCTGTCTTAACAAGAAGGATCTGTCTCGTCTGCAGTTGATTCAGAACTCTGCAGCGAGAATTCTGACCCGCTCTAGTAGAAGAACTCACATCTCTCCGATCCTTAAAACTCTTCACTGGCTTCCAGTTTCTTTCAGGATCAACTTTAAAATACTGGTTCTTACTTTCAGATCTATTCACGGTCAGACTCCTCCTTACATCAGTGATCTGATCCAGCCTTACACCCCAGCTCGGGCTCTGAGGTCTGTGGATCAGAATCTACTTATGGTTCCTCGCACACGGCTCAGGACCAGAGGAGAGAAATCTTTTCAGGCTGTTGCTCCTAAGCTTTGGAACGATCTTCCTCTCCCTCTGTGTTTGATGATCTACTGACTCCTTTAAGAAACATCTTAAGACGTTTCTATTTGTTCAGGCTTTTCCTTGAATTTCTCGAACTCCTGTGTTGTTCTCAGTATTATCTTGATCTTTAAAGTATGTACTTTTTTTGAGTATTGTTTTGATTGTTTAAGCGCTTTGTCACCCTGGTCTCGAAAAGCGCTTTATAAATAAATATTACTTACTTACTTACTTACATCGGTGCTGTGTCTCAAATCGCATACGTCTTAGTATACTAGAAGTTAGTATGCATCAGGATAGTGTATATACTAACTAGTATGCAAATTCTCAACAGATAGTATGTCTAAAATGCCTCTACGCACTAACCGGAAATGTTTCGACAGCTTCTTCTTCTACTACTATTTAACAATGGTTTCAACCAGTTGTAGGAACACTATCGCCACCTGCTGCCAGCACGTTTTGCAAGTTTGGAAGAAGAAATAAAGAAAAAATATGAGAATCGAAATATTCACGAGATATTTAAGCTGGTATCAGCACCGAAAATGTCTCATCCTTCTACTGTTGGCTCAAAATGCACCTGTAAGTATATACACACATATATATATATATATATATATATATATATATATATATATGACGTAACTTCCATTTACAACGTCACTAAGATGGCGGCCGTTTAGGGAAGATGTCCATCGAACCATACTCAGTTTTGTGGGCAGTTTTAGTACGCCAATTTCACATCCTAAGAATTGAGATGCTCTTACGCACTTAATATACTAACTTTGAGTACGCAAGTATGCGATTTGAGACACAGCACGAGTTTACCTATGTTGCTGTGGAATCTGGAAAACTCACAAGGGGGTATAAGCTAACTTTTCTAGGTGCCGTCGGCTAACGTCTATAGGTGACGTCAGCTAACGTTACTAGTTTCTGTATGCTAACGTGGCTAGGGATGTATGCTAACATCGCTAGATGACATAAGCTAATGTCGCTATGCGTCGTCAGCTAAGGTGCAGTCTGCTAATGGTGCTAGGTGCAGTGTGCTAGCACATTGTTTCTTGAAGGAGTCAGTAGATCCATCAAGTGCTAAGAGGGAGGTAGATCGTTCCAAAGCTTAGGAGCAACAGTCTGAAAAGATTTCTCTCCTCTGGTCCTGAACGGTGTGCGTGGAACCATCAGCATACTGATCCACAGACCTCAGAGCCCGAGCTGGGGTGTAAGGCTGGATCAGATCACTGATGTAAGGAGGAGCCTGACCATGAATAGATCTGAAAGTAAGAACCAGAATTTTTAAAGTTGATCCTGAAAGAAATTGGCAGCCAGTGAAGAGTTTAAAGGATCGGAGAAATGTGAGTTCTTCTACTTGAGCGGGTCAGAATTCTCGCTGCAGAGTTTTGTATTAACTGCTGGCGAGACAGATCCTTCTTGTTTAGACATGAAAACAAACTGTTGCAATAAACTCTTTTTCCATCCCTTCAGAAGTGGACACCACACCCAAGCTTCCCTCACACGCCACCTACCTTCTCATCGGCGGCGGGACGGCATCATTTGCAGCCGCACGGTCCATCCGAGCGAGAGACCCTGGAGCCAAAGTCAGCAAAACTTTTCCTTTTTACATTCTCTTTCTCACACGATCAAAGATGAATGTCTAAAGTTCTTCTCCACAGGTTCTGATTGTGACCGATGAGCCAGATCTTCCCTACATGAGACCACCTCTCTCCAAAGAGCTGTGGTTCTCAAAAGACCCCACTGTGACTGACACACTCAGCTTCAAACAGTGGAACGGCAAAGAAAGAAGGTGTGTTTATACATATTCTATTTGTAAATCAAGCTTTAAAGAGATTGAATGTTCACTGAATCTTCTCCTGCAGCATCTACTTCCAGCCTCCATCATTCTACTTAAACCCAGAGGAACTGGCAGGTTCAGAAAACGGCGGAGTGGCTGTCCTCACTGGCAAAAAGGTTATTTTATTCAAAATGAATTTCTTTTATTGTTTCTATCCAGTCTTTTCTGAATCACAGATATAAACAAGGATGAAAACATCTCACCTCACAACATAAACAAAGGCCTTTTTTTTTTTCTTTTGACTCTGATTTGTTGACATCTTCTTGAGCTGTTAGGCTGTCTGTTCTGAAGTATTTGCATGTATAGGAGCGACTTTTTTAAAACTTAGACAACATTATAAACGCTATTATTAATATCTACAGTTAAACCACTGACCAAGTACCAGAAATGCAGTCCTGGTTCATTGTGTGTGTTGTCAAGAATTTTGAGATATGATGCATATCACAGGGGCAATGATACAGTGTGATACTGTAGTAACGAGGATACAGTTGTAGTATTGTCGAGAACTTGACTCTGGTGACTCTTGACGACGTCGTAACTGCTTTTATTTGTATATATATTTGTAAATATATCCAAAAATCAGCTATAAAAGCTGTTGCAATTGACTGTATCCTCTCGTCATCTCTGGGATCTCGCGTGATTTAAAAGTTCCTGAGGATGTAATGACTGCTGCCATCTAGTGGCCATAATTTTATTTGTAACACAAATGAACGAACGTTGTGATTACTTGCCTTTTAATTTAGAATAAAATGAAAGATGTATAAAATATTTTTTTACTCAATGTATTGAAATAATAACTATAAAATAACTATGATTGAAACAAAGATTTGAAAGCCAAAAAAAACAACAATACAGATCTGTTAAATATTGAGACAGTATGGTCGGAATATAAATGTTTAAGTAGGTCAAAGGCAACACAGAAAATAACTGACAAACATTTTTTAAGGTGGTTCTGGGATTCAGTGTGAGGTTGTTGCTTTTTACTGGAACTCTTTGTCCTGCTCAAAGTTAACGTGAGAGGAACCGTGGTCCTATTTTTACAGCTGAGAAAAGAGGCTAGAAGTCAAGAAGAGGAAAGTTCCTTGGAGGAGGAAGGTATAGAGAGATGAGGTGAAGAGGAAGAGTAGCAGGAGACAGAGGTAGAGAAGAAAATAGACATCTGAAGGTGAAATGAAGACTCGGAAATGATAAATGAAGGTTACATTACAGAGTAAGGAAGGAGACGTCCAAGGCCGTCAGTGAGCTGGTGTGGTTTTTCTGCTGCCTCACGAATTGTTGTTATTCATTTTCATGGATCTGATTGGTTGTCCAGGTGGTGCACATGGACGTGAGAGGAAACAAAGTGAGACTGGACGACGAGACTGAGATCTCGTACGACAAGTGTTTGATCGCGACAGGTGAGTCCGTTCGTGTGTGTGGATTTAGAGCCTGATGATTGGACGCTGATGAAAACCCTAATTTCAGGGGGGATACCCAGAAACCTGCAGGTCATCGAGAGAGCTGGAGAAGAAGTGATGAAGAGGACGACCCTGTTCCGTAAGGTCAGTGAGCAAAAGCAACAATGAGAAATGTGGTAGTTAAAAATCTTTAATTCTTTAACTATTTGACCTCATCTTGAGTGATGCATGTGTTTTTTTTCTCCACAGATTGAAGATTTCAAATTGTTGGATAAGGTCTCTAGAAACGTTGAGTCCATCACCATCATCGGAGGAGGCTTCCTCGGCAGCGAGCTGGCTTGTGCCCTTGGAAGGAGATGTAAGGAAAACCAAGTTTAATAACGGCACGTGGTCGTGATTATCTTATCTTTTGTTGTCTCTTGGCAGCTGCTGAGACGGGACTGGAGGTGGTGCAGATATACCCCGAGAAGGGGAACATGGGGAAAGTGCTCCCGGAGTATCTGAGCAACTGGACCACAGAGAAAGTCAAGACGGGTTTGGAACCTTTTTTTTTACAGTTTCCATTATCACATTGCATTATGATATTTGTAGCAAAAGACTTATTGTCTAAATAACTTCTCTAAGACTTCTGGGCTTAGACGTCTAAAAAACTTCCGAAATAGGTCTAGGCTTTAAGTTGAATATATTGAGGACATAGATTGTGCAACTTACTGTTATTTTTAAGGTAAATACTCATTATTGAAAGCATTTAATTCAAGATATAGATTAGGTTTGAAAAGGGATGTCGAGACTTGACTTTTTCACGCTTTTCTAGAACGTTTCCCTCCTTGCCAACACCTCCCTCTGCGGCACATCTGATGCAATTGCAAGCAAGACAAAAGACTTTAATCATTAAGACATATGTAACAGAACAGATTGGAACCCAGTAGATTCTGGAATTCCAATCTGTACTAGTAGGATTCTAGATTCTGTCAGTACACGTTGGAAGTCCAATCCTACTACTGTATTGGGATCTGAGTCTTTGAATTCCAAATCTGTCCTAGGACAAATGGGAATTCTACCAGGACAGTCTCCAATTCTAATTTGGATCAATGTTTTGGAAAATAGACTGAATAGTTTCACCCCTAAAATTTCAGCATAGGTAAACCTACATTCACCGTTACTATTCTAGGTGAATTACTTCATATTTTAGATATCTGATAACCCTTCTGTCAATACACCATGAGGACGGCCGTCTAGTCCAGGTCATAGACCTTATTCATTTGGACCATTGAGGATTGTCCCATGATGGATTGGAATCAAGGTTTGCAGTAGCTTTCCTTCTTTCTCTGCCCAAGGCTGGGAAACTTCTCTTCTGTAGGAATCTGCTTTCTGCTGCTGCTCATCTGCCGCCATCACTTGATCAAGCTACTTTGTGCTGTCACTTTGACATTAACTTTGGAACTGGCTTGGGAGGGGTTAATTAGCTCTTTTATACCGATTCACTAACTTACGTTTTTTTCTCTGATTTACATATCAATATTAAGATCCCAATTCAGTAGCAGGATTCCAATCTGTACTAGTAGTATTCTTCTCAAATTAAATACTATAAAGGTTATGGAAGAATAGATAAAACAAGTGTTAAAGGAAATGACAATGATGGGTGAAAAAAAGAATAATTTAAAGCAGCAAAAAAAAAACGACAAGTAAACCACAGAGTCAAGACATTAAATAAAAACAGTAATGCATTCATACAATATGATGCATGTTTTTTTTTGTTTTTTTTTACTGTCATTCACTCAGGTAATGACTGCAAAGTAAGACATTAAGGGATGCCGTAAAAAAAAAAGGTTTTCTGTAGAATCCCTCATTTATCTTATTTACTCAAACTGTATATAAAGGATGCTTTCCCAAGCCATGTTTAAAATAAGTTAGTTTACGTTGCTATATGATTCTTCTTGTACTTTCCAGAGGGTGTCAAAGTTCTGGCCGAGGCTTTGGTGAAATCTGTCTCCTACAACGAGGATAAGCTGGAGATCCATCTAAAAGACGGTCGAACGGTACAAACACAGTTGGCGTCACAGAAGTCCACGTCGGTCACTCATACCCCCCCCCCCCCTCTGGTGCTGTTCATTTTTCAGGTGAGAACGGATCACATCATCGCAGCTGTCGGTCTGGAGCCCAACGTGGACCTCGCCAAGTCGGCCGGTCTGGAGGTGGACTCTGACTTTGGAGGCTTTCGGGTCAATGCGGAGCTGCAGGCCAGGTCCAACATCTGGGTGGTAAGTTATAATTGTGTAAACTTGATACTCAATCAACTCCCAGTTTTAACACTAAATGAACATCAGGATTTTAGCTTTAAACTGTCTTAAACCTCCTTTTTTTTCCTCCTTATCTCCTCCACAGGCTGGAGATGCTGCTTGTTTCTACGACATCCGACTGGGTCGCAGGCGGGTCGAGCACCACGATCACGCCGTCGTCAGCGGACGCCTCGCAGGAGAAAACATGACCGGAGCGAACAAACCCTACTGGCATCAGTCCATGTTCTGGTGGGTAGAACTATAGCGTGTATGGGCAAGAATCTGCCGGTGTAGGTACAATTTCGGTCCCCCCTACAATATCGGCCCCCCCACTTCCTACGTGATGACGTCACATGCTGCATATGCGAACGTCTCTTCAAAATATTTTTTATGAGTTAAAGAAACTAAATAATTTCTTTTTTCAAATGACTAAAATGTTAGAATATTCCTCTTTCTATACTCATTCTAGTCTTTAGTTCGGATCATAAACACCTCAGTATATATTTTGGTTTCATTTTGATTTTTTTTCGCAATTTAAATAAATTGTTAAATGTATATAAGCGAATTATTTCGGAACTCGAATGTTTGTATTGCATTGTACAGTTGTGCGTTATTATTAGTAAAACGGCTTCAGTCAATCAGCGGCTTCGTCACATGTAGCGCGGACACTTGTATCGTCAGACCAGGAAATGAAAGAACAAAAAAGTGATTATGTTGACGAAGATCGTCTTCTTGTCAATATAAATGTGGTAAAAAGTATCATCTAAACGTTCTGTTGACGTCTCTTTAACTCATAAAAAATATTTAAATACGACGGAAGTGGGGGGGACAGAAATTGTACCTACACCGTAACACGTGTGAAACGATTTGATATATTGTGATACTGTAGCAACAAAATATATTTGTAGTATTGTCAGAGTACTTGACTCTGGTGTTGTAGAATTTGGTGTTGTAGAAATTCGTAACTACTTTCATTTGTTTTGAAATCAAAATATGTCCAAAAAATCAGCTTAAAAAGCTGCTGGAGTCGACTGTATCCTCTCGTCCTCAGTCATCGTCAGGGTCTTGCGGGATATTGTTTCTTTAGCTTTGGCGGAACTAATATAAGTTTAAAGTAATGTTAATATTTGCATGTTAATTGTAAATAAAAAAAGCGAATACTTTTTTTATTTTATAAGCCATAAAATAACTATGACGAAATTAAAATATGATTTGAAATCAAAGATTGATACAGTGCGATTACATCGCAATAAATCGGTGTACCGATGCTTCCTCGCACCTCAAACAATACTCCCTGATCCAGTTTTTACTTCAGACTCAAGAAACATCTCCACTCGGATGCACTGTGATCGCCGGCGCACAACTGTGGCGTTAAATCCTTTTGGAAGTGGGGCTAGCATGCTCGACTGCTCTGAAGTATCTGATATTATTTAGACCTGACATATTAGATCTGGGACTCTGAGTCGGACACTTTTTTCTTCCCCCAAACTCATTACACATTTACCACAGCTCTTCAAAACCTTCCAGGAGTTCCCTTCAGACCTGCACTTTAGGCGGCTTCATTTTAGAGTGTAGCTTTTGATAGATGGAGGCAGCAAGATTTTTCTTCACAGTCTGCTAATCAAAATACAGGCTAAAAAAAAACAAAAAACTTTCCTGTCATATTATTGACTCGTTAAACTCCCTGAATGTTTCAACCAATATTATTATAATTATCTCGACTGAATTATTCCTTTTTTTAGTGCTGGAGAATGATCATGTAATAAGTAAGTCATTTTTTATTTGTATAGCGCTTTTCCAGACCAGGGTCACAAAGCGCTTAAACAATCAAAACAATATTCAATAAAGTATATACTTTAAAGATCAAGATAAAACTGATAACACAACAGGAGTTCCAGAAAATCAAGGAAAAGCCTGAACAAATAAAAACGTCTTAAGATGTTTCTTAAAGTAGTATTCCAATGACTATTATTATTATTATTATTATTATTATTATTATGACCAACCTGTTACTTTTACATTAACTAAAAAACAAGCTAATTTCATGAAAAAGGGCAATTAATGAGGAATTAAAGTCATTAAAGCAACAATACGTAACATTTTCAAAATGTTTTTTTTTCTTTCATTTTCTCTTATTTTTTCTGTAGTGTTTGGTTACAGTCTTGAACAACCTAGTAGGCCTTCTCTTGCTGTGATCGTAAACGACGGTGTCTAAATTATTGAGGGCTAATTTTTGAAGTTATCAGAAGATTTTATGGAAAACCTATTTTACACTCTAGCCCTTCTCTTGTTTTGTAAACACGCACACTAAATGGAAATGGAACGACTAATATTTTACAACGTCGATAGTACTCTTAACCGACACTAGCCGGGATCAGAAGCGCCGATTTAAAAAATAAAATTACATTTAGGCACTTCAACAAAGTAAAAAGAGTTAAGATTGATTGTTTTACTTTTGTGAAGGTCCACAAATGTTCCGCAGTCCAGACTTTGGACACGCATAGTAAATTACAGTGAAACAAAACTTTTAAGATATTACGCTCTTTCGACACTAGGTGGTGCCAGAAACACCGTTTTAAAACTATGTTTAGACCCTTTAACAAAGAAAAATGGTAGAGTTCAAATGAACTTTTTTGAAGGGCCGCCAATGGTCCACATAACAGACTCAAACTTGTAGGAGGATTTATTATTGCCCGTTCACCAGTAAACAAGTTAATTGTTGCAGCCATGTTCAGTCAAACGTGGAGACGATGTCGTGCCGCGTGACACGGCTTGAAGGTTTGGACGCACACTCGAGTTTGTTTCTGGTAAACAACATCAATAATGCAACACTCTCAGCTCTGCCAACCGGATGTGTCCTGTAGCGCCTTCATTGTGTTTGCTTTAAATCTCACGCAGGAGTGACCTGGGACCAGACGTGGGCTACGAAGCCATCGGGATCGTGGACAGCAGCTTGCCGACGGTGGGCGTCTTCGCCAAAGCCACGGCCAAGGACACGCCGAGAGCCGCGACCGAGGAGTCCGGTAGGGACGGACGGTGACTGACGATGAACTAGAGCTCGAATCGTTTTTTTTTTCACAAAAACCGCAGGGACTGGAATCCGCTCCGAGAGTGAAACGGAGGACGTGGCGGCGAGCGCCGAGGCCTCCTCGACTCCCGCCCCGTCGGCGGTGCAGACCAAAGAGGAGTACGGCAAAGGAGTCATCTTCTACCTGAGAGACAAGGTGGTGGTCGGCATCATCCTGTGGAACGTCTTCAACAGAATGCCTGTGGCTCGAAAAGTAAGAAAAGTTTCCTCCACGATTAAAACTGATCGAAAATGAAGACAAAAAAATGCAATGATATATATAATTGTTGCTTATCGTGTATCACAAAACCTTTATTCAGTATTGTATACATTTTTTTAATGTACATTTACATCGTTAATTTCAAAAAAACGAATCTCTATTTTACCATCCTTACTTTCTTTCGACCCAAGAGATCTAGTAAAATGAAATATAAATATATATCACAACTTTCTTTTTGTTGAGGACCAGGTGCCGTTTTCATTATTTAGCGACTTGTCAAGATCGGTGTGTTGCTGCGCAGACCTTTGTTGAACCTGACGCTGGAATCACGCTGCTCATGATGCATAAAAATTTAGGGGTTAAGTAGACTTTTTTTTTTTTAGAGTGGAACCTTAAGAAGTGCTTTTGAACTGAAGGTGGTGAATTAAGAGAGAACTTACAGCTGGTTTGTTTGTTTTAATTTCATCTTGTGACGTTTGTTGACACAATTTTCTACTGAAGTAGAAGAATTACATTTTTTTTGGTTTGTTTGTTTTAGTTGTTGTTGTTAATTTGTTTACTTTGGACAGTATTATCACTATAAAGTAAACTTAGAATATCATGTTCTCAAAAATCAACAGTGGACCTTATGTATTAATTCTGGTTTTACTTACTGATCACAACCAATTTAATGTTGTACATAACCCGCCGTAATATTACTCCACGAGCCGTCGAAGTATTACTCCATGAGCCGCCGTAGTATTACTCTACAGGTCTACGGAGTGTTACTGCAGGTGTCCCTGTAATATTATTTTGCAAGGCTCTGTACTATAACTCTGTCTCCTTATTATTACTCCTCAAGGCTCTGTAGTATTACTCTTAGTCTACGTAGTATTACTTCACTAGTCTCCATACTATTATTTGCAAGGCTCTGTAGTATTACCCTACAAGTCTCCATAGTATTACTGTGCAAGGCTCTGACTATTACTCTTGAGTCTCCATATTATTACTGCGCAAGGCTCTGTAGTATTACCCTGATTTTCTATAGTATTACTCTGTAGTATTACACTGATTCTCTAAAGTATTACTCTGTAAGGCTCTGTAGTATTACACTGATTCTCCATAGTATTACTCTTCAAGGCTCTGTAGTATTACACTGATTCTCCATAGTATTACTCTGCAAGGCTCTGTAGTATTACTCCACAAGTATCTGTAGTATTACTCCACGAGTCTCTGTAGTATTACTCACCGAGTCTCTGTAGTATTACTCAGCGAGTCTCTGTAGTGTTACTCAGCGAGTCAACATTTGTTGAACATAACTTTTATTGACAAAACAAAGAGATAAAAATCAAGAGCAATTCATTCTTGAGTTGTTTATTTTTTCTTGTCTTTGATCAAACCATTTTTTTCCGTCCTTCAATGTTCAGTGGATTTCTAGAGAGTATTTTTCTCTGGTTGAATTAGTTTTTTTCCATCAGAATTCAAGCCCTTTCAATGAAACCATTTGACGTGATGATAATAAAACCTCAACCATCTCGTGCCGCACAAAGATGACAGAGTCTCCGTTCGAGAGTCTCCCGGGCAAACGTTCTAACTCTCGTCTCGTTTGCAATATTCAGATCATCAAGGACGGCGAGGAACACGCCGATCTGAACGAAGTGGCCAAGTTGTTCAACATCCACGAGGACTGAGACGCATCACGAACTCTGACAACCGTCGTCCACTCGCGCCAATGAATCATGAATGGGAGCTTGTAATTTATGTTGCTGAATTATTTTCATACCTGCAAAAATTTCTATTCCCTCCTTTTCCTCCTCCTCCTCCTTCCATCCACGTGTTGAGATCAATGGTGTGTGTTCTTGTGTGTGTGATCGGAGCAGCTTGACGCCAGAGATGCAATAAAAAAAGCTATTTTTAAAAGAGGGTCAACGCCGTTATTTTCCGAACGTGTTGAGCTGTGATCATTTAATGGTCGCGAGACTCCGAAGGAGCGAGTTCATCTGTCCTCAAACATCTTTATCAATGGAACGTTCACACTGGCCCAACATACAGAGGCAGCCAGGCGTCAAATTGAAAGGATGTTACTCGGCCAAACCCGGCGTCTAGATGGAGGACGGCCTTGTATATTAAAAGCACCTGACAAGTACAATTAGTACTTTGATCCTCTGCAGCATCAGGATCTGCTTTACACTGATGCCCTACTTATCCTGTCTGGAGGTGAAAATGCTCACACATGCAGAAGCCTTGTTTTTTTTTTTTTCCCTTTCCTGCTATGGGCTTCTTGTTATTAGTAATGCATTCATCTCACACATTTCTTATCCTATTTGACGTCGAGGCTCCCAAGCGGAGGGAAGAATGGCCTTTCAAGTGAAGCAAACATGTGCAGCCACAGCGGTCCTTCTCGCTGCTGTTAATCTTACATGAGCAAATGGCTCGACTGGCTTCGCTGTGCACGTCTATAGATCCAGCAGAGGTTCACTCTGTCACAGATGGTACCTCGACATCTTCAAATGTGTTAAACTAAATGAGCAATTACAGAAATATGGGGGGAAAAGGATAAATAATGTCTTGATAGACATCTTGTATTGGTTAAAATTTGTCTTAAACGACAGGTAAAGTCCAAAATAAGTTTATTTATTCTTTATTTATCAATAACACATGTGATTTTTTTTTTCATTTATTACTCTTTCTAAGAAAATGAGTTGATTAGAAATGGAAAAACAAAGGAATAAATGTGATTCAATTTTATTTAAATAAAAATAAAAAAATGAGAGAAAAAGAAACATTGTTAAAAATATCAAAACGTTTTGCCGTGCGACTTGAAATGTGACATTCAAAAATGTGACTTGGATAAACGGACGTTCAGGATTAGAACTAAAGAATAATATCACATTATTCGATTTCATGTTGCATTACTTATAAACAAACAAAATTGTATTTTAATTGACATACATTTACTTTATTTGTATTAATTTCTATTAAGGCACATTTTAATTCTGAAACCCTTTAAACAATAAAATAAAAGTATAATCTGAGTGTATAATTCACTTGTGTTGAATTTAAATCTGACCCGACAAGTCATTTTATGTGGCCCGGGGTTGCTCTTGATCATGGGTGGGGAACTAAATCTCTTAAGGGCTCTTAAGAGCTTAATATAAAGTTTTAAAGGGGATAAAACCAAGCTGAAATATTTTATTTTAAATATACTCAAGATAAATTACAAAACAAATTTACTGATATTGACTGAATTTACTGAATAAACACAAATTAAAGCACTAGTCTGCACTATTTCAAAGATTGCATCAGGCTCCCCTCAGTGTTCGAAAGATTTAACTACACTTTTCCACTATCACACAACGCATGTGTATTCTGGTCGGTTTATCCTTTCATTTTCCTTGAAACTTAAACAAAATATATAATAACAGAAATGTGGAAAAACAAAATAAATAATGTCAAAATTGTATGTACTTCTACTTGAAATGTGAGTCAAAATACTTTGTAACATTTGTCACTTAAATACAAATTAAATAAATGTTTTTGGTTCAACAGTGATACATTTTTGTTAGCCCTCTAGTTTCCTCGAATTGGCGTCTCCAGCCGCTACTCTTTCTCTGGGAATTTATGTACATTATTACTCACAAATACTCAACGATTAATCCTAATGGCCCCTTCGTAGTTATTTAAGGTGTGCACCAGGGCTCTGTCCCAGGGACCCTCTTCTTCATTATCCATCTTTTAACTAAATTGAAATAAATAAATTCAACTGGGGATTGTTTGAGGCAGAAAAATGCCCAGAACTAACCCCACCCCCCTGACCTTGTGATAGAGATTGACAGAAATTAAATTAAAATGATTTCACAAAAAGAACAAAGAAAAGGAGATTTCGAAAGAACTAAAGAAAGTTATATTTATAGTTAATACAATAATAAATATAAAATTAAATTTTTGGCAGTTGAAAAAATAATTCTTTATGTTCTCACGAGGGCTGCATAAATAGAGTCAAATGGTAGGATGTGGCACCTGGTCATCACTTTGCCATTTTCTGTTTTGATAAATCACCTTTATACACATAAAACAGTTTAAAACAACACTTTCATCTTTAGTTTTAAAGCTCTAAAAAAAAATATTCTCTCACTTAATAATCCTTAATATACGATTTTGTCATTTCTTAGTCATTATTGCTTGCGAAATCATGACAATATAGTAAATGAAAAAAAACCCACAAACCACAAGTTATTTAGAATTTATTTCACTTAAAATAAACAAGAATATGAATTTATAGTGCAGCTGACAGCGGTTGACATTGATTTAGATGAAGGATACATGCGGCTAAAGAGGGTTTCCTCCTGTGGGCGGCTCATGTCACTCTGACACAACGTGAGGGCTTGAGTAGGAATTCTTGTACGATAACCGCGAGTCCATACGAGAGGCCAGTCACTCAGCAATGACACGTTAAATGGAGAATAGATCAAACCACTCTGGCAGGGGAACATCTGAGCTATTTCTCTATAGTGTAGTTGTTATCCTAAAAGCCTTAATACATTTATTTGACCAACCCATGTGACAGAAATAAAACAGCAAACAGTATATACAGTTATTAAAGGATAAGTATGTAAAATTTAAAAAAAATGTTTTTGGCTCCTCTCAGTGTCAGAAAGATGTAACTGCACTTCACTGTTGTTCCACATCACATTTGTGTTTGGGTCGGCTTTCACTTTTATCATCGTTGAAACTATAAAAAGTGTCTGGACGAGTAAAAGTTGTGTCATCACTGCTCAAAACTCAATGAATAATTTTAGAAATATGGAGAAAAAAGATAAATATTGTTAAGAAATCTTTTACACATACATTTTTTTTAAATTGATCTTCACGTCCTAAAGAAGTAGATTTTTTTTTCTATTACTTATTTATTTAAATCTGTTATTTTAATCTTTATTCTTTTTTTTTTAATTCTCTCTTGAAATTTATATTTGACCTTAAAAATAAATATGTTAAACATAAAAACGTTCTAACATTGGTTATTACTTTAAATCTACAAGAATCAATAATAACAAAAATTGGAGGAAAAAACTAAAAAATACATAAAAAATAATATCATAATGTTATGCTAATTGAAATATAACTCAATAAAAATCTTATACATCTATTAAAAGGTGACTAAATTGTGAAAGCTGACATTTAAGACAAGAACCAAATAATTATTAGTTGTTATTATGTTGTTTTAAAGTTATCTTTGTTAACACTTTTTTAAATGATTTGAAACTAAACAAATTAAAAAATAAAAGTTGTTATATCTTATCCTATTTAACTAAAAAATGGTTCTGTTTTCCACTTTTTAAATGATTTGACATGATAAAACGAATAAAAACAAACAAACACGCAATTCTTTTTTACTGTATTTACATGAATTGAGGTAAAAATAATTCCAAAAAATATTTGGTTGCTGAAATAGTTCTGTTGTTGTTTTGCTTAATATACACTAATGCATAGAAATATAGACAAAACGTAATATAGCGGTGCTTTAAATCAACAACATTTAAAAACATTTATTAAAAGATGACATCATTTAGAAAAAAAACCTGACATTTACGAATAGAATCAAAGAATAAATATCACGTGAATAATTATTTTTATGTTGTTATTTTTGTAACCATTGTGATTTGTGTGTGAACCATTAAACTTTTTTTTAAAAACAAAACAAACAAAAAAAAGAATTATTTAAATACATTTACGAGTGGCAAAAATTATTGGTGGCTAAAAATTGTTCAGTGGTTATAGTTTTTATAAATATTCACGGATGGATTAGACATTTACAAAAAATGTTATGTAGCAGTATTTGGAACGTAACTAAACAACATTTTAAAATATTTTTATTAAAGGGTAAGTTAATTTAGAAAAAATAGGATTTAGGACCAGAACCAAATAATAATATCAAATTATTATTTTTATTAACGTTATTCATTATGAAAAAAGAAAAGATTTATTTACATCAATTTCAGTTTTCATATTTTAAATATTGATCATACATTTAAAACGAGTATTTTCCTCCATCGTGAGACGCGCAGAAAGAGGTCGCTGTCCCTTTAAATGCTGTGTCGCTTCTTCCTTCACTTGCCATGAAAAAGAGATAAAGCTCTCAGTCTTCCTCACAAACTGGCAGGAATTAAACTTCCCCGGATCCTGAATTATACACGAGCATCCCACTAAACTTTAGACGAGGTGCACACAACCACCGGACGCGCTGGAGGAGCGACAACAACAAGAAGTTTACTCTCATTTTCTTTCATTTTCTGGGTCGATTTTCCTTTTATTTTGTTTCTTCAGGCTGAGAATGCGACTTCACATCCTGTGCATGACCTGGGCTTCATCTCTCGTCTTCCTACAAGGCAGGTACTGTAAGACCTTTTATTTTATTTATAAAACACTTTTTTTTATACATTTACTGTTGAGTTATCGTCGTGTTTTATATTTATTTAACAACTGTTTAAGTGTCACAATATATTGAGGTCAAGTTGTCTGGTTTTTTTTCGATTAAAATGTAAAAAAAAAATATCACAGCTAGAATCTCTTAGAATTCGAGGTAAACATTTTAAAAATAATCTTAAATTGTCTCTACATATGTATCACTAACTTTTATACAGGATTACAGTACATTTCCGTGATAAAATCCAAGACATTTCCAGTCAATCTCAGAGCTACAACTAGCTAACAAACACTAAATAATTGACGTAAAAGATTACACAAAACACAAAAATACTAAAACAAAACAACAAGATTATTATAGACTACAACATAAATAATAAGAGAAAGAAAACATGATAATAACAGATACACAATAAAATGATTAAACACATAAATAAACTATAGTATTATAATAAATAGAAGAGGCAGATATGATGATGAAGAATGCTCTTCTTATTCATAATTTATATCTATATAACCGTAGGTACTATTGTGTGTAAATCACAAATGTATTTAAACTAATGTCAACTAGTAAGATATTGAAATATATAAATAAATAAGGTACACATTTTATAAGCTTAAGACAATATTTAATAATACAATAAATTTATTGTTGAAAGAGGTAACTGGTTAATTGAATATATACATTGAAACAAAATCGTATTTAGATGTATTTCTGCCATAATTTTAATTTTAAGTAACTATATGTATATATATATTTATTTTTTAAATTAAATAACTATTTAACAAGTGTAAAGTACATCAACATTCACACAAAGATCACCTTATAGTTTATTAAATTCATCTCAAACCATACATGGGTGACCTTTGAATAAAAATAAAAATATACAGTCTTGTCATTGCAGTTTTTAGTCTTTTTTTTATCTGATTAGAATGTTGGAAAGAAAAGGTTTTAAGTGCATCAATACGTTTACTGTTGATTCATGTCATGTGCTGAACAAACAATGTTTCTCGGCTTATGATCGATCATTTAAAAATCAATGTGTCAAGGCGACTGTAAACCGGTAAATTGCATTAACTTTTGGATTAGATCGACTCATGGTCGTATACATTGTGAGTCAACAGATATTGAGATATTGAAGTCTTTGCTTCATATTTTTAACATTAAAACCAGTAGAATATCAACTCATTTATCTTTTTATAGTACGTGAAAGATAGTTTGAATCATTACCTCTGCCAAGGTGGTTAGTTTTTGTTAGTCTGTTGTTTGTAAATTCACTCAAAAAACAGATGTACATAATTTAAATGTAAAATGTCAAATTCATGTTACCATCTGGATCCACACTTAATTTGAAGGAGCAGCTTTTCTTACTCTATCATGCACAGTGTTGTGCAAGAATCACAAATTATTGGCGAGTTAAAAAAACAGGAAAATATGACTTTTATAGAACAATTTCTAGAATAAAAAAGTACATTTTATCATTAATGAAATTAGGCTTTTTTTTTATAACTGGTCTAGTGCTCGAGGCTGATGTAGCTTTGATTAGCTCCGCCCACCCTTGACCTCCTTATATCCTTGTTACAAAGAACTTCAAAATAAAAAATGGATTTTAAGCTTTCCCTACAAAAAAAATCTAACTAAATAGTTACATGTTTATTCAACACCTCAACATAAAACCCCCTGTTTGTGTCTGTGTGTGTAAGTAAATAAGGCTTTAAACTTAATTAAAAGCTTAAATTAATAAATTAAGTAGCTATAATAAATAGAAATAGTAAATATATCAATGAAATTTATTGTATTGTATTGTTTTTCAACAGACTCGATTTTTAATTTTGGCTTTGAGATTATTTATATTTTTCTCATAGTTAGTTTATGGTTCATATTTCAATCAAGTGTGTTTATATTATATAATTAATCAGAGTTTCATTTGTGTGTTGTAATTAAACTACCAGCCACTAGATGGAAGCAGTCATTACGCAGCTAACGGAAGAATGAAATCTCGCGAGATGACTGAGGACGAGCGGATGCAGTCGACTCCAGCAGCTTTTAAAGCTGATGTTTGGATGTCATTTTGGTTTCAAAAACAAATGAAAGTAGTTACGACTTCGTCAAGAGTCATGTGGTCTGTAAATTCTGCAACACCAGAGTCAAGTACTTGACAATACTACACATATATACTTGTTCCTACAGTATCGAAAAATATATTGTATGGTTGACCCTGTATCGTGATACGAATGGTATTGCCATATTCTTTCCCAAATACCAAAAGTTTTCATTATATTTCTGGTTCAATTTATCCATCAACATAAATCAACTTTAACTGTTTTTAAAAAGGGAAAAATTCATATATTTTTAGTGTCGATTCAAGCTTCATTTGTTGCCCTCTGCCAACAGGTCTATTCAGTGTAAGGAGATGAAGGCGCCGGCTCGCCCGGTGAAGCCGCCGTCGCCTTCAGACTTCCTGGACAAGCTGATGGGACGAACGTCAGGCTACGACGCTCGGATCCGACCAAACTTTAAAGGTAACCGAGAGAAGCCGTTGAATCCTCCGTGTTAGGTTCTGGGTCAGAGGTGATGGTTTGTTTGCGGCAGGGCTGCCACATTTAACACCTCTTTTTTCTTTTCTTTTTTTTTTGATTTCCTTCCATCCTGACCCCGCGCTCGAGGTCGCGATATATATCTTTCTTACCCCCGCACTTCATTTAGATCTTTTTTTTTTTCTTCTTCTTGTCAGAAGTGAGCAGCAGCCCAGCGTTGTTACCCCACAGGCCTGTTTAAGTCTTGATCTCCAGTTGAGAGTGAAGGCGGCAGATTCCCTCTGACATACTTCCCCACCCCTCCGGTCTCTGGGGTTGAGTTTCTTATATATATTTCATACTTGCTCCACATCATTGTCAGTGCACGCTGGATAAATCCCTGCTGATAACCTATAAATAAACTAATGTAACTTAAGGAGAATCAATAAATGATGTTTCGTGTGGCGATGAAATATTCAGTCGGGGTGGTCGACAGATGTTGCTGGAAGTCGGACGAGCACGTTTTTTATTTTTTTCTTTGAACTTCACCTGTTTCAATTCTTAATGTGGAAAACATCAGCAGTGGTATTTCAAGAAATAGTTGTTATGTGTTCTGACGGACTGTTTTCCTCCAGGACCTCCAGTCAACGTCACGTGCAACATCTTCATTAACAGCTTCGGCTCCATCACCGAAACAACCATGGTGAGTCGATTACGTCACGCGTGTCCAACTCACGTGTGTTTCCTGTCGGAGGTTTGTCTCAAAATCAATCTGGAGTATTGTTCATGTTGGTATTGGGGTCTTTAAAGATGCCAGGGTTGAAGATAAGGTGAGGGTTCACAGGTTTTGGATGATGCCGAATGGAAAGGAATTTGTCTGTTGAAGGAGGAAAAATGGAGATAATAAAGATGAATTGAGCCTTAATGAACTAAAGGACAATGTCAATAATTTAACATTTATTTGGCCCCCAACTTAAACTGCGAAACATGTTTGGTCCCTAGGCTTAATGAGTTTGACAAAGCTGATTAAAATTGTAATTTAGAAATCTGAATTTGATTAATATGTTGTTCATTATAAGACATTTGTAATTTTTTTGAGGATAATAACTTTTTGTACTAGTTTTACCTAGAATATACATTTTTATTATTTTCATAAAATTACTTAGAGGTCAAATAAAATATTAAAACTTAATTCGATTTATTTTTTATTTTATATATCACATTGGATCTACTTGCAATAAAATAAATAAAATAAGTCCTAATTTTTGTGTTGATATATAGAAGGATCTGTCTCGCCTACAGTTAATACAAAACTCTGCCGTGAGAATTCTGAGCCGCTCTAGTAGAAGAACTCACATTTCCCGATCCTTAAACTCACTGGCTGCCAGTTTTTTTCAGGATCAATTTTAAAATTCTGGTTCTTAGTCTCAGAACTATTCATGGTCAGGCTCCTCCTTCCATCAGTGATCTGATCCAGCCTTACACCCCAGCTCGGGCTCTGAGGTCTGTGGATCAGAATCTACTGATGGTTCCTGAACACGGTTCTGGACCAGTGGAGAGAAATCCTTCCAGGCTGTTGCTCCTCAAAGAAAAATCTTAAGACACTTTTATTTATGCTTTTCCCTGATTTACTGGGACTATTTGTCTTGGCCTTTTAAAGTATATAGTTTGACTGTGTATTGTTTTTGATTGTTAAAGCTTTGTGACCCTGGTCTAGAAAGTCGCTTTACAAATAACCTTTACTTACTTGTCAGTGACCAATTAGTTAGTCATTATTCAACAAAAAGAAATAAGCGTATTTTGGCAGTGATGAATGGATTATTCCAAAATTAAAAAAGGTTTTACCTGTTTAAAAAATAAATAAAATCAAGTCCAAAGTAACACCTAAGCATTTAAATTAATCTACTATTTTAAATTGTAGAGTCTGACTTTACTGTTGGATGTTTTGAGAATATAATGCAAACAGTTTCTCTTTAATTTAACAAAAGACACATTGAGCCACTCATCAATACAGTTCATTGCCGAGGACAGTTTTAATGATACTTCCACTTTGCCTCGATAAATATCAGAGCATCATCAGCATAAAATTGAGTATTGATCCGTGGACAAATATTTGGCAAGTTGTTAATAACTAACGTGAAAACTAACAAGGATGTTTGGCGGCTCAAGCCTGTGGTTTAAAGCAGACAAACACGAGAGGCGGCGCTGAGATGGCTAAGGACAGCTCAGGGATAGGGAATATATTAGGAGGAAGAAATCACATTACACAAGTCTCCATCTTAAATGTATTTTATGCATCAGTGCCACAAGTAGTATTTCGGGATGACCACTTTTCCTCATTTCACTGAGACTCATGAATTATGTAAAATACCTAAATGGAATGGCATCAAAATTTCATGTCATCAATTATAAGTGGATCTTTTGTTACAATTCTCTGCACCGAAACTCACTAATTTTCATTTTATGTTAAGTTTTCTTTTGCAGTCAATGACCCAAATATATTAAATGATGTCTTTAAATCAAAAGTTGGATTCATCCTCTTTATGCAGTTGTTGACACTGTCTGTTTGGTAATTTGTTTGGTTTAAATTTGTCACGCTGAAAAGCTGTGAAGTTTCGCTGCGGGGTGATGATGAAAAGCCGACTCAGCCTTTATTTTAGGAGACATTAGCTCCTACTGACTGGTAGATGCATCTGTCTCGAGGCGGAGAAGAAAAAAAAGTCTGCCTTCTTGAGGAATTTAAAGCGTCAACCTCTCCATACGGTCTCGGAATCAACCCAAATTCACACTGACAGTTTTTGACGGTTCATACGGATCGACTGGTGAATGGAGAGATGCATCTTTTGGCTCAGCTCTTTACTCAACCACGTCAGACTTGAGTTCACTGCACTGATGCATCTGTCGATCCCACCATCCATCTTACATTCGTCACACATTCTATGACCAAATCGCTGACGCCACTTTTTTGTGCCAGCTTGGCTCGCTTGGAACTCGATTTGAATACTGGCTATGGCGAGCCGGCGAAAAAATGCCCATTGGTGTGTTCTTGGGGTGTCACCAATCAATAATTAATATTTGTTTACGAATAAATATGAATATAAATTTGTATTTTAATTTGGTTGAAGAAAAGTTTGGGTGACTTAAATGTTACTCACTAAAACGATGAAGTCAAACAAAATACAAGCTTTATGGTCGTGATCGTACACACTTTGTCCCGGCGACTGTCCAGGTTAATAGTCCCCGGAGAAAAGGTCCTGATCTGTAGAAACATCGCTATATTTAAGGCAAATTTCCCATCCGGGAGGACGTCTCTTTCTGGCCAAATGGTCCTTTCAAGTTCCCTGTGTCCCAATCCCCCATTGAGAGACATCCTAATTTGTTTTCTTGTAATCTAATCATTCAACTGTTCTACGGTGGGGGTTTCCGTCTTTTAGCCCCCCTTTCCCGGGTGTGTCTTTTAGCATTCATTTAAGTATGGTGTATATATATAGTATATAATAATTTTAATCTAACATCACCCTCAAGAGTAGGAGAGCCTGACGATGTATGGAGCGCTTGTTTATTTATATCTTGAGGGAAAGAGTAAAAGGCATGCCTTATTTACCAATTCCTGTAAAAGCTGTGAAGTTTTGCTGCGGGGTGATGATGAAAAGCCGACTCAGCCTTTATTTTAGCTCCTATTGACTGGCAGATTCATCCAACTCCAGGAAGAGAAAAAAAAGTCTGCTTTCTTGATAAATTTAAAGCGTCAATCTCTCTCCAATGCGGTCTCAGAATCAACCCAAATTTGGTCGGTTTATACGGATTAACTGGTGAATGTAGAGATTCATCTTTTGGCTCAGCTCTTTACTCAACCACAACAGACTTGAGTTCGCTGCACTGATGCGTCTGTCCATCCCACCATCCATCTTACATTCACCTGTCACACCAAGTTTCTTAAAATCCTCAACCCTGGACATAATATTTGAGCTTTTATTCTGACTGATCACCATGGTTTCTGACTTTAAAAAAAAGAAGATTTTCATCCCTGCAACATCCTGATAAGATTTGAATGGGTAGAGGTCCTGCACCAACAAAGGCCAACAGCACCACATCATCTGCAAAAAGCAAAACAAAGACCCTAGTACCTGACAAGGTTGGGCCAATAAAATGATTTCCAAAAAACTATTTAAGGACAGATGATTAAGGAATGTCCTTTTGGAAGACAACCCTCACTGGAAAGGACATATCACCTGAAATATGAACCAGAGGCTGCGCAAGGTGCCACAGTGGTAGCACAATCGCCTCACAGGGAGGAGGTTGCGAGGGACAGAGGCAACTTGCTGCCTTTTTGTTTGGAGTTTGTATGATCTTCCTGTGTTGCGTGGGTTTACTTCAGGAACTCCAGTTTCCTCCCACAATCCAAATAGCATACAGAAGTTGACTGGGAACTTGAGGAAATTGTACGTAGGTATGAGTGTTGTATGTCTTTGTGTGCCCTGAAACAGACTGGCGTCCTGTTCAGGGTGTCCCTGATCGCTCACTCAAAGAAACTGGGATAGACTCCAGCCCCCATACCCCCCTAACCCTCCCTGCGACCCCCATAAGGGAATAAATGGCAGCAAATTAATAAATGAGCCAGATTCTGACACAGATGATACGAATGGATTGAATGCCCTGTTAAACAAGTTCAGTGTCCTATACTACTCAAACACCCCACACTGGACACCCTGTGGATCAACTGAAAACTCCAGGACCACAAAACACATGAGAATTGGTGAATCAACCTTCAAAGACCCAGTCCAGGGAGAAGAGCTGCACACTTTTCCGAGACCATGAGAAAACCAAACTGTTTCTTTTGAATCTAAGATTCTTTTCTTCAACTACCTCATCACCCCCAGTACCATTTTCTTTTTTCTTTAGGGGTCGCACATCTACAAATATAAATTACTTACTTACTTACTTACAAGCCAGTAGCGTCTTACAACCTTCTTCAGCAAGATGACACTCAAAACCTCTTGTGGCGCACTTCCACTACACAGTTCTAGCCCGACTCAACTCGACTCAATTCAACTCGGCTAGACGCTACTCTGTTATGTATCCACCGGCCCCGAGACCAAGTCGCGGCGGGACGGGGGCCGTCATAACATTGGGGCGCCAAATGTGGAGGCAATACTTGCCAGACTTCGTCCACGAGCGACGGAACTTTTCGACGGAACTTTTCGACAAACCATACTTCTTCTAAAAGTGTTTTTTCCTTATAATAATAATTTAATAATAATGTGTCCAAGAGGAGTGTCAACAGGTTGGACAGATTGATCAGAAAGGCTGGCTCTGTGGTTGGAATGAAGCTCGACTCACTGATGACAGTTGCTGAGAGGAGATCATTGAACAAACTACTGTCCATCATGGATGATGACAGTCATCCTCTGAACACTGTCATCAGTGAGCAGAGAAGCAGAATGAGTGAACGAATGCTCCTTCCCAGGTGCAAAACAAATAGACTCAGGGACTAATTAATTTCTCTGGCTATTAAATTGTACAATTCTGAGTTCGGGGGCAGGAGTGGAGTGAGAGTATCTGGATGTTCTGTTCTATGTTAGTCTTTGTATCCTTTGTCTTTGTTATTTTTCTTTGATCTATGTTCTTTATCTTTATCTTTAGACTTAGATTATATCATCTTGTTCTTTCTCTTTATTTCTCTTTGTTCTTGTTCTTATTTTATTTTTTTAATTTTTTTATTTAATGAAAAATTGCTGTATTTGCTATGGATAATTTGGAAAAAAAACAATTTCAATAAAGTTCTACCTATCCTAACCTAACCTAATTTATTCTTTTTTTTACAAATAAATTTGTATTTTAATTTGATTGAAGAAACGTTGTGGTGACTTAAGTTTTACTTACTTCCTTCAAGAGTAGGAGAGCCTAGCGCTTGTTTATTTATATCTTGAAGGAAAGAGTAAAAGGCAAGCTGTATTTACCATAATTCCTGTATCATTAATAAATGAAAGCACTAAAAATAAGTCTGTTATGCCTTCAGGATTATCGCCTCAACGTGTTTCTGAGGCAGCAGTGGAATGACCCCCGACTGGCCTATAAGGAGTACCCGGACGACTCACTGGACCTCGACCCGTCTATGTTGGACTCTATCTGGAAGCCAGACTTGTTCTTTGCCAATGAGAAGGGAGCAAACTTCCATGAAGTGACCACGGACAACAAGCTGCTGAGGATATTCCAAAACGGCAACGTTCTCTACAGCATCAGGTGACGTAGCTTCGCTGGCAGACACGACACAATGAGATTCATGGATATGTTGATAGGCCATTGCTACCATAGGTTGCTGCATACATCTTTTAATTTCCATCATTTCTTTCACTTCACTTGAGTTGGGATGTAATTGAATTGTCCAGTTCACAGTGTGTACAAGTTCATTCTCACAATAACTGCAGGCTAAGATGAAATCAAATCAGTAAAGTGGCACTAAAGCTGTGGTGAACTGTAGCGTAATAATAACAAGTTATAATTAGAACAGAAGAAGAAAGTGTTTTCTCATGAGCAGGAATCAAACAAACTATTGACATTTCAGTAAAAAAACTGGAACAATTACATCTGTTTGGATTAAAGAAATGTTGGATTTATTTGTAATCACTAGGGGTTTATATTTCAAGAATCTAGTGATATATGACAAAACAAGGCGCAACCATACGATATATTGTGATTCTGTAGGAACACGTGTATACAGTATTCGTAGTATTGTCGAGTACTTGTCTCTGGTGTTGTAGAATTTACAGACCACATGACTCTTGAAGAAGTTGTTACTGCTTTCATTTGTTTTAAAACTAAAATATGTCCAAACTTCAGCTTTAAAAGCTGCTGGAGTCGACTGTATCCTCTCGTCCTCAGTCATCTCCAGAATCTCGCTGGATGACAGATGGACTACTGTTATTTTGAGGCCAGGAGTTCAATTGCAACAAAAATGACCAAACAATTGTAAAAATTGTAAATTATAAATTAAAAAATATATATTTTATGTTATATGCATGTTATCGATTTATAAACCATAAAAGAAATATGATACAAATAAAACATATTACTTTAGATTAGAATGACTTTATTAATATATCGGTGTATCAATATTTTGTCACACCACCTGTAACCACCACTTTAAAAGAAATCAAAGCAATATTAATATATAACTGAGCTAGACAATGAATAATAACTTGCGGTTAGTATTAAAAATAATTAGAAATAATTAGAAAAGGCCTTGTGCGATCCTGTAGTTGGGCGGTCTAGAGTATGTCATTTATTAAATATACCAGATTTATAAATGTAATTGTCAGTGGATTTACTCACAAGTGTAATAGTTTTAAATTGTAATTGTTTAAATAGCTATATATAGGAGATAAAGAAGGAAGAAAACACTTCTTTCTTCACCATATTTAGGGTTTAAAATGTCAAAAAAATCTTCTACTTCATTTAGTTAAACTCTTTTATTTTGTCCAAAATTCCAGAACAGTTATTTATAACTGCATTTTTCTAACTGTTTTCTAGGCTCACGCTCACCCTCTCCTGCCCGATGGACCTGAAGAACTTCCCCATGGACAGCCAGACATGTATAATGCAGCTTGAGAGCTGTGAGTCCGTTTAAAAAGGAGGACTTTTTTGGAGGAGGGGGTCGTTGTATCAGTTATAGTCATCTGTTGTTTTTCTTCTCTTCCTGAAGTCGGCTACACAATGAATGATCTGATTTTCGAGTGGCTGGATGTCGGGGCGGTTCAGGTGGCCGATGATCTGGTTCTGCCTCAGTTCCTGCTGAGGGAGGACAAGGGTTTGGGCTACTGCACCAAAAACTACAACACAGGTAGCGGACGAACCAAAGACCAACATCCTGGATGAAAATCAATTCTAATCAACATCTAATGAGACTTTTAGTTTGTACCTGTATCTCCTTTTGCCATCAGGGAAATTTACCTGCATCGAAGTGAAGTTCTACCTGGAGCGCCAGATGGGTTACTACCTGATCCAAATGTACATCCCGAGCCTGCTGACCGTCATCTTGTCCTGGGTGTCCTTCTGGATCAATATGGACGCGGCCCCGGCTAGAGTCGGCCTCGGCATCACCACGGTGCTCACCATGACGACGCAGAGCTCTGGCTCAAGAGCATCTTTACCAAAGGTAGATTTTTAATTAAAAAAATTGTAGCTTTAAAGGTATTTTTGTTGGGTTTCTGGTGAATTAAAAAAAAAAGGTTCCTGTCAAAGATAATTTGAGAAAAAATATGAGTGTTAAAAAAAGGTCAGGTTTAGATAAAAAGCTGAAAAATACAAGAAATTACATTTAAACAGATTCCCAGTACTTCCCATTGATGCAGGAGGGTCTGGAGCTGTTCCCAGCTACACTTGGCAAAAGACAAGGGCAGTTTGCCAGTCCTTAGCAGGGAATATCGAGACAGAAAACCACACACACACACATTGTTTTATGTTTTAGACTGTGAGAAGGAACTGGGGTGGCCAGAAATGAGCCAGATGGGATCGCACCTGGGTGCACAACTGTGGACCCTGAGTGGAGTCTTTGCCAAAAATCATCTGAGCTTCTGTCCAACAATTTCCTAGTGCTTATTTCTTGAACATGGTTATGGCGCATGAGGCGAGGGACACCCTGGACAGGATGCCAGTTCCAATCAGTTGATAAACACGATTATGGACAAATAAAGTGGAGGATTTTATGTGCCCCGAGAGGGTCATTACAAACTGAGAAAAAATAAATTTAAAAGCAACACAGCAAGTTAAATGGAAGGAAAACAAAGTAAAGCAATGCTAAGTGTAAATGCTAATTCCTTAATAATTTTTTCTTTTAATGAATACGTTTGACTTTTTTTTGTTGTTGAATAGGTAAATACAAGAGCTTTTATTTTGAACTTCTAAGTGGGAAAACTCTTAGGTAAAAGTCTTAGTTCAAATTTGCCCCCCCCCCCTAATCAAATGTGGCCCTCCTTGAAAAGTTTGGACATCCTTGATATTGTGTCACAATATACATTAGCAATATGATAAAACCTAAAATGAATGTATATCAGAATGTAAGTCATTACTTTTATATATAATTTACAGTCAACTGGAACAACCTGTTACTGTGGTGTAGAATGTGTCAAATATAAAAACGCAGCAAATGCAATACTTATATATAAATAATATGTATAAATAACACTTCCAGAGGCTGAAATCTCAGAGCTAGAAAATTTCTTTCCACAGTAACGACGTCTATGGACGTATGAATCTGTTTTTCTTCGACAAGTGGAACACAGACTCCGAGTTAAATGAAGCAAAGAGCAGTTTTATGAATATTTCAGGGAGACAGGTGCCTGCCTGACAGAAGGGCAGAACACAATGCGAGGTTTAGATCGGAAGGGCTTGCTCCAGACGGAGAGTGGTGTGAACTACAAGGGGTTGAGCTGGCCACCATTAGTCATGGGGTTAAAATTAGACGGCTAAGCAAAAACAAACAAACCAGGAACGAGCGCTCATGTGTGATACAAGGGTGGATGGAACACATCGGATTGAACAGAAGGATGGATGGATGAATGGATAGATGGATGATGACCGGGTCAGAAGTAAAGGGTGATTATTGGATGGAAAGGTTCGGTGGACGGATGGATTCATGTGAGAAATTGTGAGGCGATGAAGGATTGATGGACAAAATATTTTGAAATGGGTTTTCGAGACAAATTGTTATTGAGCTACGAACCACTTGTTCAATTTATTCCTCATAGTTTAGTTAACAAATTTAGACTATGGGTAGACAAATGGGAGGATTAATCAATAGAAGAAGTTCTTTGTCGGTTTATAAGTACATCTTCTTAGATCTATATGTAGTTTAGTGTTTTGAAGAGAATGGTTTTATTGAATTGTTTTTTAGGATTTTTAATTTGGCAGATGGTCGGATGTTCAATAATGAATGAAAAGCCAAACAGTAAACTATGACTGCAATAAATGAAATTATTATTTCAAAATAGCCCCTAACTAGGGTTGCAAAGATGAAGCCGAGCCACATGGTTATTGTGTAAAAACGGGACAGAGGCAGGGATTAGTTGGTTTTAATAATGGGTTGATGAAGCCTCATGAAACGGATGTGTAGTGAAGAAACTGTATCAAGGACGTCCACAAGATGGAACTCTAAGTTATAAAGTTATGCCAGGTTTCATCAAAAAAAGTAGATTAGAGCCAACGATTATAAAGCAGAAAACCTTCTTGGGTCTTTTAAAAATGAAGTCACTGTATCATAATACAGTGACTTTACTAGACAGCTGTTTCATGAGGCCTCATCACTAGTTATTTGGATTTATTGAATGAAATCCAGTCGATAAGACTCATTTTTTGAATTATTATTATATTTATTTGCTCTTACTTTAACTTGTTTTGGTTGTTATAGTGATCTTTTTTATTTCTCTACACTTTTTCAGTGCTGTTTTCTCATAGTGTTAGTATTATCTTTATTTTGTTGTTACAGATGTACACATATAAAGCACAGTTTTCTTATATTTATTTTATTTAACTTGTTTTGTTATAGTAGAGTGTTATTTTTCTACACATTCAGGTTTCTATTATTATTATTATTATTGTATACAATGTATTAACTATTTTTGTAGTTAGAGTGGAGTGTTATATTCTTCTCCACTTGTTAAGAGCAGTTATTTTGAAATATTATTATTATATTTCACTTGCTTTGTTGTCATAGTGGACTGTTATATTTTCAACTTCTGTTGAGTGGAGATTGTTCTTACATTCTTGATTTGTCATTTGTTAATTGTCAATAAAAGGGTAAAATAATTGTGCTATATATGGTAACACATGCTAAAAAACTGCATTTTTAAAAGAATGTAAAAAAAAATCAAGATTATTCGTATTTTCAATATGGGAAAATATATTGTGATATAGAACAGTCTTCACTTACAAAAAGCACAAAAGCAACAGTTTCTCCTGCGATGACGCCTCCTCTGAATCCGCAGGTGTCTTACGTGAAAGCCATCGACATCTGGATGGCGGTCTGTCTTCTGTTCGTGTTTGCCGCACTATTGGAGTACGCCGCCGTTAATTTCGTTTCACGACAGCACAAGGAATTCTTCAGACTACGGAAGAGGATGAAGGAGCAACAGCGTCAGAGAACCGTGAGTACGAAACACCCACACAGTCCCTCCGGCTGCTGTCACCTGCTATTCTCTTTTGCCCATCTCCGCACGTGCTGCAGTCCTCAGCTGCACACTGCGCTTCCGTCTGAGAGTGCATGGGCCGCTGACCTGTGATTAATCCGAGCCTTCACCTCCTTCCGATCTTGGCTGCATGCTACTGACATCTTACTCCCGTACTTTTAGCATTGGAGATACGAAGTAGGAAACTGTGTCGCCTCTGGATTTGGCCGTGTCATGTTGAAATGTCCGATCCGGGCAGAGGTTCATTAAAACACATTAATGGTACAACACAGTAAACATTTGTGCAATTGGGGCACTAACTTTGACCCAGTTAATACCAAAATGCCAACAGATGAGTCTGTTTGTTGACTGTAGTGGTGTGCATGGGTGTTTGACTCATCAGCAGGGAAGCGGTGACAGTAAAGGGAAGGGAAACAACACGTCAGGCAACAGTGCGACTCATGGGACCGTAACCCCCCAGTGCAGCGTCTGTGCCAGGGTATGTACCCTCCACTTTTTTATTCTTTTTTTTACTATGTCTTCATAGAAATCAAGCAGCTCTTACATTATATAGGATTGATTCTAACTCTGACCATTGGATATAGGGAATGGATGGAGAGATAGATGAGAGTAGGATGGGTGGATGAAGAGATAGATGAGAGTTGGATGGAAGGATGGGTGGATGCAGAGATTATATTATATTATATTATATTATATTTTATTAGATTGACTTTATCTTGAAATAAAATGGGAGTAGGATGGCTGGATGGGGGTATCGATAGAGAGATAGATGACAGTAGGATGATGGATGGAAAGATGAAGAGATAGATGAGAGTAGGATGGAAGGATGGGTGGATGCAGAGATTATATTATATTATATTATATTATATTAGATTGACTTTATCGTTAAATAAAATGGGAGTAGGATGGCTGGATGGGGGTATCGATAGAGAGATAGATGACAGTAGGATGATGGATGGAAAGATGAAGAGATAGATGAGAGTAGGATGGGTGGGTGAAGAGATAAATGAGAGTAGATTGGATGGATGGATGAAGAGATAGATGAGAGTAGAATGGATGAATGGGTAGATGAAGAGATAGATGAGAGAAGAATGGATGGATGGATGAAGAGATAGATGAGAGTAGAATGGATGAATGGGTAGATGAAGAGATAGATGAGAGAAGAATGGATGGATGGATGAAGAGATAGATGAGAGAAGAATGGATGGATGGATGAAGAGATAGATGAGAGAAGGATGAAGGATGGATAGATGAAGAGATAGATGATGGAAGGATGGGTGTGTGGATGAAGAGATAGATGAGAGTAGGATGGATGAATGGATGGATGAAGAGATAGATGAGAGAAGAATGGATGGATGGATGAAGAGATAGATGAGAGTAGGATGAAGGATGGATGGATGAAGAGACAGATGATGGAAGGATGGGTGTATGGATGAAGAGATAGATGACAGTAGGATGATGAATGGATGGATGAAGAGATAGATAAGTTTAGTTTGGGTGGATGGATGATGAAGAGATAGATGAGAGTAGGATGAGGAATGGATGGATGAAGAGATAGATGAGAGTTGGATGATGAATGGGTGGATGAAGAGATAGATGAGAGTAGGATGATGAATGTATGGATGAAGAGATGGATGATAGTAGGATGATGAATGGATGGATGAAGAGATAGATAAGTTTAGTTTGGGTGGATGGATGATGAAGAGATAGATGAGAGTAGGATGATGAATGGGTGGATGAAGAGATAGATGAGAGTTGGATGATGAATGGGTGGATGAAGAGATAGATGAGAGTAGGATGATGAATGTATGGATGAAGAGATGGATGATAGTAGGATGATGATTGGATGGATGAAGAGATAGATGAGAGTTGGATGATGAATGGGTGGATGAAGAGATAGATGAGAGTAGGATGATGAATGGATGGATGAAGAGATAGATGAGAGTAGGATGATGAATGGATGGATGAAGAGATAGATGAGAGTAGGATGATGAATGGATGGATGAAGAGATAGATGAGAGTAGGATGATGAATGGATGGATGAAGAGATAGATGAGAGTAGGATGATGAATGGATGGATGAAGAGATAGATGAGAGTAGGATGATGAATGGATGGATGAAGAGATAGATGAGAGTAGGATGATGAATGGATGGATGAAGAGATAGATAAGTTTAGTTTGGGTGGATGGATGATGAAGAGATAGATGAGAGTAGGATGATGAATGGGTGGATGAAGAGATAGATGAGAGTAGGATGATGAATGGATGGATGAAGAGATAGATAAGTTTAGTTCAGGGGGATGGATGATGAAGAGATAGATGAGAGTAGGATGATTTAAGTGAGAGAAGGATGGATAAAGAGGGATGGGTAGATGGAGATAAAGATGGATGGATTAATGGATGGGTGTATGAGAGATATATGAGAGATGAATAAATGAATGGATGCGTGAAGAGATGGATAGAATGATAGAAGAAGTAGGAAAATGTAGACCCAGAACAAACATGGTCACTCGGCCCTCACACGCGCTTCTGTCCTTTTGACCTAATTTGTGTGTCACTGACACTCTGGGCTTTTTCAACTTGATAAAAGCAGACCGAAAAATTCTGCCTCGTCCAATAAATGGAACATATTCTGAAGAAACACCCGGGAGGACAACATGATGATGTCCGAACTGGGGCTCAGAAACTTTTTTAAAGACGCGTTTTATCTAAAGAATCACGATATACGCTTTAGTTTTTTTTTCTATTTTGGGCGGAACAGTTGGGTTTCTATCTATGAAATCCGCAGACGTATGATTGGGAGTCTGAGTCGACGACAGGTACAGTAGCTCCTGTCAGGATCAGACGACACAACCTCGGCTCCCCCGGAGCGTCAGTGACTCATCAGTCTGTCACGGCTTCACGTCTCTTCCCACCCGAACCTTCTCTGATCCGTCCTGACAGATGCAAAGAGCTGCACATTTGGCCGAGGCTCACACTATATAAGCCAGGTGGACATAATCTTATGGTTTCTTTGAGTTTGGCGAGTGTGTGCAACAATTTTAGGAACCTGGGGAAGCATGTGTTGATCAATGCTTAACTGGAAAGAGTGCATTTCCAGAAGAACATGCAGTGTGAATGCTGAGCCTGCTGTGCTGTGGAAGTAGTAGTTGAATTAGTATTAAAAGTAGAGAAAGTGGAATTAGTAGTAGAATGAGTAGTAAATGTAGAAGTAGTAGTATTAGAAGTAGTAGTGGAAGTATTAGTGGAATTAATAGTTAAAGTAGAAGAAGTAGAATTAGTAGTAAAAATAGAAGTAGTAGAACATTAAGAGTAGTAGTAGTATTAGTAGTAAAAGTAGAAAGAGTAGTAGTATTAGTAGTAAAAGTAGTAGTGGAAGTATTAGTGGAATTTGTAGTTGGAAGTAGAAGAAGTGGAATGAGTAGTAAAAATAGAAGTGGTAGAAAAGTAAAAGTGGTAGTAGAATAAGTAGTAAATGTAGTAGTAGTAGTAGTATTAGTAGTATAAGTAGTACTGGAAGTTTTAGTGGAATTAGTAGTTAAAGTAGAAGAAGTGGAATTAGTAGAACAAATTGAAGTAGTAGAAAAGTAAAAGTGGTAGTAGAATAAGTAGTAAATGTAGAAGGAGTAGAAGTAGTATTAGTAGTAGAAGTAGTAGTGGAAGTATTAGTTGAATTAGTAGTTAAAGTAGAAGAAGTGGAATTAGTAGTAAAAATAGAAGTGGTAGAAAAGTAAAAGTGGTAGTAGAATAAGTAGTAAATGTAGAAGGAGTAGAAGTAGTAGAAGTAGTAGAAGTAGTAGTGGAAGTATAAGTGGAATTAGTAGTTAAAGTAGAAGAAGTGGAATTAGTAGTAAAAATAGAAGTGTTAGAAAAGTAAAAGTGGTAGTAGAATAAGTAGTAAATGTAGAAGTAGTAGTAGTAGTATTAGTAGTAGAAGTAGTAGTGGAAGCATTAGTGGAATTAGTAGTAAAAATAGAAGTAGTAGAAAAGTAAAAAGTGGTAGTAGAATAAGTAGTAAATGTAGTAGTAGTAGTAGTATTAGTAGTAGAAGTAGTACTGGAAGTTTTAGTGGAATTAGTATTTAAAGTAGAAGAAGTGGAATTAGTAGTAAAAATAGAAGTGTTAGAAAAGTAAAAGTGGTAGTAGAATAAGTCGTAAACGTAGAAGTAGTAGTAGTAGTATTAGTAGTAGAAGTAGTAGTGGAAGCATTAGTGGAATTAGTAGTTAAAGTAGAAGAAGTGGAATAAGTAGTAAAAATAGAAGTGTTAGAAAAGTAAAAGTGTTAGTAGAATAAGTAGTAAATGTAGAAGTAGTAGTATTAGTATTAGAAGTAGTAGTGGAAGTATTAGTGGAATTAGTAGTTAAAGTAGAAGAAGTGGAATGAGTAGTAAAAATAGAAGTGGTAGAAAAGTAAAAGTGGTAGTAGAATAAGTAGTAAATGTAGTAGTAGTAGTAGTATTAGTAGTAGAAGTAGTACTGGAAGTTTTAGTGGAATTAGTAGTTAAAGTAGAAGAAGTAGAATTAGTAGAACAAATTGAAGTAGTAGAAAAGTAAAAGTGGTAGTAGAATAAGTAGTAAATGTAGAAGGAGTAGAAGTAGTATTAGTAGTAGAAGTAGTAGTGGAAGTATTAGTGGAATTAGTAGTTAAAGTAGAAGAAGTGTAATTACTAGTAAAAGTATAAGTAGTAGAAAATTAAACGTAGTAGTAGTAATAGTAGTAGAAGTAGTAGTGGAATTAGTAGCAAAAGTATAAGTATAGGTCAAAGTGGAAGGAGTTGAAGATTTTCCCCATTGAAATTAATGGGGTAGAAAAAGAATAGGAATAAAAGAAAGAGTGGAAGAGATAGAAGAAAGCTAACAATTTTATTTTGGATTTATTTTTTTATTATTCATTACTAGTCTGTAAATATGACATTATGGTTTTCGTTTTCCCCTCAGCTCTCAAAATGAGTTCTTTCAATAAATCAAAGTGATATAAAATAGAATAAAATAATAATTTAAGCTTATTTCATTAATCAAGTTTTAAAGTTTAAAAATACTTTTTTCTTCTTTTTCATGGTGTCCTCTGAAAACAGTCACTGTATAAAATGTGGCTTCTGTGGTCATTTCATTGTCCAGGTTATTTTGACAATTACAATTTATTTTGAAAAACCTTATTATTTTGAAAAATATGTCAAATTTAAGATTGGTCTTGATGTATAATTGGAAATGTGGATCAGGTTAGGAGTGATTGAGAGCTGTTAATTTAAAAAATAGACTTTTGAGATTAGAATTGGTGACAACTATTTTATTTTTACAAGGATAAAAGAAAACGGATTTAACTTGATAATACCACAATGCAATCTGATATTTTTTTTCTCAGACGCCTTTTAATACACACTTTTGTAATATTTTTTTTTTTTTTCAGGTTCGATTTTGTTCAAATTAATTTTTTTTATCATTTTTGGTCGTTTATATTTTTCTGTTGAGAGATTATTTTGAAAAGAAACGTCAAATTAAAGATGTGTATGTTGATGTAAAATGGGAAAGTGAATGTAGGTTTCATGTACATCACACAGCCAGATAATATTTAACAGCACCTTTTCTTTTTCTTCTTGTTATTTTTGTAAATATGTTAGTGTATATATATAATATAGGGCAGATTTTTATTCTATTCTATTTAGATTTTTTTCATTTTCATTTTATTTTGGGGTGTTTTTTATTTTTTGTATATTGCTGTTTAAACCGAATTTCCCAAATAAAAAACAAATAAAGGATTCTGATTCTGATTCTGATTCTAATGATCACTCTTACTTCCTGTTTATATCCTAACTTCCTGTGAAAGTGAGAGATTTTTCAATAAATTCGATTTTTCTTTCCCCCATTGATTGAAAAAGTAGAAAAAACCTTTTGGTCACATGTCAGGTTAGGACTCACTTAAAGCTGTACATTAAAAAAAAGTTTTTTTTTAAATTTTAGATCAGAATTGGTTAAACGTCACAACAATTTTACTTGTACAAAGGAGAGATTAATACAGAATATTCTTATAGAATTTCTGATTTCAATCTGAAGTAAGCAGGAAAATCTCACTGGGGAAATTAGATTTTAAGTAAGATAAACTTCTTAAAAGTGAATTCTTAAGTCTGTTTCTAACCTGTTTATTATCATTCCTGAATGCATGGATGCTCAATTGACCTTCTCTTCCAGGAGGAGGAGCTGGCGCAGCAGGGATTACTCATCCAGAGTTATGGACTCGGAATGTCAGCAGGGGGCGGCCCGGAGATGGACGCCACGCCGGTGTTCGCCGACCTCCCTCCGGGTTTGGGCTACTACGAGATACGGAAGCGCTTCGTGGACCGGGCCAAACGGATCGACACCATCTCTCGGGCCGTCTTCCCCATGAGCTTCCTGATGTTCAACGTCCTCTACTGGCTCACCTACAAAGTCCTGCGACACGAGGACCCGCAGTCCAAGCTGTGAAGAAGCGTCCGCCCGCTCGCTGAAACATTGACGGACTGCCGAGAGGCGCCAGCTGAGGCAGATGCAGCGCGACTGCGTGTCCGGCGCGACAGGGAGACTTAACAAAAGCACGGAAGGAAGTCCGTGGGATCTCTTGAATCTTTCATCCGAAGAAGTCCACTTTTGATTTATTCCGATGTTTTATACATGGCACATCAGAGCATGTTTGCACACCCGGCATCTTGGCTATCAAGTTGGATTTGGTAAACAACAGTCCAGTTGGTTTTCTCTCACCTTTTTTTAAAAAATTTTTTTTTATCGATACAACTTCTGGATATATTTCTGTACTGTTACCAGAAAACATGGCCGCCTCAGGCACATCAAAGAGAATTATTACATGACGTCAGCTGCATGTAACGCTTGTACTCAGCATCGTTTTTTTGTTCCTAAACCATAAACTTTTATCCTTAGACAGAAAAAACTCATTAAGTCATTAAAGTAAAGTTTTAATTCATCTTGATAAAAAGGTTTTACAGCAATAAAACCTTTATTAAAAACTGGATTTAATATCAAAATACCACGGAATCAGTCGCCTTTTAATAATGTTTTTGAAGTTTTTTTATTTGTTTTCGTTGTCGTATCCATCTCTTTTGCTGTTGAAATTTCTTGATGTCATTTTCTTTTGTTTTAAGGCAGTGGTCCCCAACCCCCCCCCCCCCCTGGTCCGTGAGACATTTGTTATCCGCACAGAAAGACAAAAATGATTTCGTATTTATTATTGTTGCCGAGAAGGTGTTTTATTTAGAAAAAAATAATCATTAAAAGTAAAGTTTTCATTTATCTTGATAAAAGGGTGTTAAAGCAAGAAAACTTTTATTAAAAAGTGGATTTAATACAAAAATACCACGGAATCAGTCGCCTTTTAATTATGTTTTTTTTTTTTCGTGTTGAATTTTTTCAAATATATTTATTTGTTTTCGTTGTCTTATCCATCTCTTTTACGGTTGACATTTCTTGATGTCATTTTCTTTCTTTTTAAGGCAGTGGTCCCCAACCCCCCCCCCCTGGTCCATGAGACATTTGTTACCAAAAAATTATGTCTAGAAGGTGTTTTATTAAGAAAAACAATCATATTTTCTCTAAAATAACATTAGCCTGAGACTCTTGACTAGTGAAAAGACAGACATATAGAACACCATCGTCGGCATACATGAGAATATACATAGATGCAATGTTATGATGAGTTTTAGTTTTTTTCCATGCACTTAATTGTAGTTTTTTTATTGGTATTTTTATTTTTCTACTTGAACCTTGGTCCATGAATATATTCCTGGCATTCAAACGGTCCGCAGTACAAATAAAGGTTGGGGACCCCTGTCCTTAGGGACTTTTATTTAAATGTTTCCTTATTATTATCAGACATTTTGGGATTGAGATTTATTTTGGCATGGACATTTTTCGTATCAAACTTCAAAGTGTGAAAATGTATTTTGGATGATTTAAAATAATTGAAAAAAAGTACATTATCTTGTTTTAAATGTCATGTTTTATTTTTATTTTTAAGGTCTTATATGCAACTATTATGGATGTAATTCCAAAAGTTTTTTATAAATTATATCACCATAAGGAACGTGGATCTGTTGACTGTGAAGGATTTTCTAAAAATTCACTCTATATTTAATTCATCCTGAAAAAAAGCCCCATTTCATTGAATCATATTTTTATAAGTAAAAAAAAGCTAAAATGTTGTTGATATTATTATAGGTTTACACTCTTACCACTAGTCTGCACTATTTCCACGAGCAGGTACAGTACTTGAATTCTAAGATATGCAACTTTTGAACATTTGTCAGAGTCAAATGTTCTTAAAACACTTTTTTTCTTTTCTTTTGTTGCGATGAAACGGAGCTCAAAGCTTTTGTGTAAATGACTGACAATGCTCTGGTCCCTCGGGTGTATCTGTGTTCACATTTCTGAAGGTCTAAATTATTTCTATATCTATTTTCCATGGAAAATAAACCTGGACAAGATGTGCAGCTGTCATGTGAATATTTTATTTCAACTGAAGAATGTATGGAACATAGAACTGCTCTTTACCAACGCTTGGCTTTGATATCTTTGACACTTTTATTTTCTCCCTCTCTTTGTCAGACATTAATTCTGTTTTTTTGCTTTAACTTCTCTGTTCATGTTTCTATATTCACATCCTAGTTGTTATTATTGTGTCATTTTGTGTTTAAATTCCTCTACATCCCTTTTTACTCTGTTTTTTTTTAAATGTTAATGCTTTTTATTTGCATGTTTCTTCGATGCTTATCCATCATTTATTCAGGACATGTAGGTCAACATTTATATTTCAAAAGAATAGCAAAGTAGGTGGTGGTTCTTACAGCAGTTCTACACAATTCAACACAGTTAATTCTTGCTAAACAGAAAGTATGATTGTGAACAGTATGGCTGGTGCAGAGTCTTTAAAAAAAACATTATAAAAGGCTGAAAAATATTTTCTGATGTCAAAGGATACAAGTTCCAGATGACAGACAAGCAACAGTAACTTGAAATATTCAGTTACCACTAAGTTCCTCGGAAAATAAGCTCAAAATAATAACCCTAAAAATAAAAAAGATTGACTTGATGATGGGACTTTGTGTGTATAAAGCCTTCAAAGTCACATCCTTTCTTTGTAATGTCTTTGCTCTTACCTTAAAGGTTTGCCTCTGATTTTACGCGTCTTTGATCTGTTGCTGGATGTCTTTGTTGTTCTTGTGGTTCTTAACAAACACACCGTCCTCTCCTTAGTTCGTTCACGTCTGTCAGCGAGAGCGTTTCAAGCCGACTCACCTGCTGGATCCATTGGTAATTTGGTACACGTTTATTATTATAAGTGTTTAAATACAATTTTAAAAATGAAGCTAATTCACCTTTTTTCTTAAGTTAGTACAACCATGTATTTTAGCAACTTTTGTCTGCCTAGAATCACCTTTTAAATCCTTAAAATGTTAAGTATAGCTGCGTGTTTTGTCGTATATTCAATAATAATTGCTAAATATGGAGCTGCTATATCTGAGCGGATGTTCATAAATTGTTTGTTTTTTTTCTCCTGTAAATTCAATTGATTGAACAAATACCATTTGAATAAGCAAAAATATTTAAGCTGCTATGAGCATGGAGGTAGATTTGTTTCTTTATTATTCAATTAAAATGCTTGAAAACTATATTCACTTCAATACAAAAATACTTTAATTAAAATAATGTAAAAAAAACAACTTCATGGAATAATTAAAATACTTAAATAACAACAATAAAAAAACAACTTGTTGATGTAAGTTACTTTTGAGATTTAAGTATTAGGACACAAATGTCTACTGTTAATATGGACCAAAAAAAGAATATTACTGTATTCAAAGAAGTATTTGATTGAAGCAACTTCTTCTTTTGATTGAAAATATCTTTTTGGAAGCTATTTCTAAAAATGTAATAATGATTAAACAAATTTCATAATAGATGGATAGATAGATAGAACTTTATTGATCCCTCCGGAGGTCTCCTTTGGAAAATTGTCACTTTTAAAATCTATTTAAGCTACTTATTCCCTTATTAGAGCTATATTTTAATTGACAATATTTGTTTTTATTGAACAATAAAGAAACAAATGTCATAACATGGAACCAAACAAATGAAATTTAACATGAGCTATGCAATATTTAAAACATTATTTATTTATTCTATGTATACTATATTGCACTATTTTCAACTTACTTATATTTATACTTCTACTACTACTATCATTCATTCATTCTATGCTGTGTTTTTAGCGATTGCAATGACAATAAAAGGAAGTTCTAAGTCTAAATCAAGTTAAAACGAAGGCTTTAATATTTTAAATTGAAAAACTTTATTATTGAAGCACCTTTTTTCTTATTTAAGCTTTTTTATTATTTTTTTTTACACTTTTGAAGCACCTTATTTAATTGAAAATATGTGTCTTGATTGAACTTTTTAAATACTTAATAATAAAGAAACACATTTCACTAAATGGACCAAACATACATTTTTTAAAATCTCAATTAAAGGTATGAGAGCGTGTGTGAATGGTTGTGTGTATTCGTGTGTGCCCTGCGACAGACTGGCATCCTCCTGTCCAGGGTGTCCCCTGCCTCTCGCCCTATGACTGTGGGATAGCGACCCCGACCCCGGGATAAAGCAGTTGTCAATGAATGAATGAAAACATTTTCATATAATAATAATAATATAAATAATAATAAATACATATTTTTATTGATGCAACTTTTTTTTCATTTATTAAAAATGTTCATTTTGATTCAAGCAACTTTCTATTGGATACAAAATATATATATTTAATTAAAATAACTCATTTTTATTGAACCGACTTTTTTTAATTACTTTTTTGTTTTTTGTTTTGATTGAATAATAAATAAATAAATCCGCTAATGCGTGTCCATGTGTTTCTAGGTGTTGTGTGGACCCTCGTGTGTCCACCGGGCTGAAGACGTGGCAGCGCCTCCGGTCATATGACCCTCCCTCCCTCCGCCCGGATCCATATGAAAAGTCCCTAAATTTGAAAAATCCCCACTAACGTCCGTAAAACCACGTTAAGTCAAGTCTCCCTGAGCGACACCGGAGTCGCAACAGAGACGGCGACCACCCCAAAAAGAAAAAAAAAAAAAA